>NC_142740.1:15601449-15807699 GCF_051943395.1 Hippocampus bargibanti | reverse complement strand
TTTGGCCGCCCTCTTCTGGCGGCTTTTGTGTGCAACACGAGGTGCCCAGACCAAACAAGTGCAGCGAAATACATTGACGTGATGGAAGGACCGCTACAATGCGTCTTTTTTCGATCAGGGGCGTTCCTTTCGTGACGTCACGTACGGACTCGTCACCAACTCAAAAACAAGACTTCCTGAATATTCAGAGCGAGTCTTAAAACGTAAAAGATAGCTATATGCGGTGGAATCTTATTAAAATACGGTCAGTAGAAGTCATTTGAAACCATTTTACAAATTATGGACACACCTTGTCCGGAGACGTCGGTTGTCCTTTAAGTCAAACTTAAAACAAAAAACTAAACCAATCCCATTTTGCCAAGACGTGTGTGTGTGCATGCCTGTGTGTTTAAAAGTTTGCTTTGAAACTTACCTGCGCCGCTGAACTGGCTGCTGGCGAGAGTCATTGTTCTGTTTTTGCCGTTCGCTACGGGAGGCGCGAACATCTGCGGGATGACAAAAGGGGAAGAAAGCATTTCTGACAAAAGCAAAAGAGGGCACACTTCACACATCCCATTTCCACTAATAAACGACATCAACATGCGCTTGGAACTCTCGGTGTCAATTTTGACGCTTTAACCCTGTAACCTGATGTCCACTGTCGTAACCGCTGGCCCTTGAAATAAAAACTGATGCTTGCTTGCTTACTTGCATATATATATATATATATATATATATATATATATATATATATATATATATATATATATATATATATATATATATATATAAAAGTAGGGCATGTAAATCAGTGCTAGCTGGCACAACAACATAACAGGTCTTCGCAAACCATTTTGATCCCATTAGGTCTTGTAACAGCAGCCTCAGACACATCGAACACACGCTTTCTTCCACATCCAAACCTTGGGAGGGTGTCAGGAGCAAGAAACAAACGAGGAGGAAACTTGTTTGTACAACCCTCGACAGTTTCTCACCCAATTATCAGTCATATTTAGTCAACGGAACATCTGCCGTTATAAATTGGCGGACGATCAATCAGGACATTTTGATGGTGAATTGCATGATTTAATGAGACGCTCCCTTTGGGGAGTGTTGTTTCCTTTTCTTAGAAGTGGAGTGAAGAGCTACATCATGTGAAATACCGTAGTAACAAGAAAATGACACGGTGCCACTGTGAAACGGCAATAAAGCACAGCATTAAAATGGAAGTTATTTGTGGACACAATTACAGTGGAAAGTTGGCCTCATGCTTGACAATGAGCGTGCCGCCCATTTTACTTTTGTTAGTTTCATTTTTTTTTTATCCACACAGTCTCAAATTCAAATATTCAAACCAAACTTCAAACAATAAATCGGTCGAGTATGACTGAAAACACCAAACGCTTCCCACAGCAAGCATTTGTCAAAAAATAAAATAAAAATACAAGTCACGCACGTAACGATTCCCCATCGACCAACCCCAACAAAGTCATTTCCTCCAATCACACAGATGTGCGTTACTTCTCATAACCTGCATTGAGATGACCAATTCAAGATATCGTCCGGCGGAAACGCCTCCTCCTGTCACCGACATCTCCCAACTTGCGTGGGCCAACTCTTCCCGGTGTCACCCACCCCGACTGCACTCCCACTCTCTTACCGCGCTGAAATCCAGGAGGTCGCTGAGTTCCTTGTCAGTTCCCACTGCAGCCATTCTTTGCTGCTGCTCGGTCATAACCTTCCGTCTCTAACAAACCCTACGAGAGAGATTTGCAGATACAGGACTTTAATAAATGATGATAAGGGCACTCGCAAGCACAATGACAAGGGTGACATAGCTCAGCAGAATGAACTGCTAAAAAAAAAGAATGGGGCGGGGGATGTCGACGCATGATGAATTCAGAAAATTCTGGTATTTTCCGGTGTAAAAGCCTTCATTTTCTTCAATAGATGAGCCTACGCCTTATGCGCTGGTGCGCCTTATTTGTGAAGTCATTTTGAGCCACAACAGGTCTTGCAACGACTGTCAGCAGCCACGACTCCATCAAAGTAGTGCATGGTGCATGCTGGGATATATAAAACTGCATTTAATTTCTGTAATCCCTTAAAATTACTTTGCCAGGTGGAATTTCTTTCACAATTATGCCATAATTTTCCCTTATTGGCACAATGTTTAGAAATGAAATATGTGGCATTTTTTTGCTTCTTTTTGTATTTAGTGTTTCAAGAAAAAAATATTGTGTTTATTTCTGAAAAAAATTAAAGCCAAAATATTCCATGAAAACCCTTAAGGCACATAAACGGTTTAAAGAAGGAAGATTGGTAATCTCTGAAAATTATATTTATTCTTGTATTGTGATGAACTGATAAAACCTTGGAATATTTTTGTAACATTGTATTATTCTAAAATTTATATTTTCATGTTTGTCATCAAAATAAAAATAATGTAAGCCCAGCCTCTACAGTAGCGCCTTATCTGCGTGTGCCTCATATACTGAAAGAGTTTGAAAACACCCCATTTATTGGGGGTGCGCCTTATACACGGGAAAATACGGTACTCATCCGATTGAACAGATCACACGTGACTTCGTAAAAACCCGTGATATCAGTGCAAGTGACCAAGTTCTTGGTTTTTTTTGAGGGGCGGGGGGCTTTTTTGCCAAGTTCGAAATACGACGGCAGATACAAACATTTACAGCAGAAAGTGCTGAAGCTTGGACAATTTGCAAAGCAATCCAAGTTATTAAGGAAAAAAATTGAAATCTGGGACTTGGTAACAGGTGGTGGATGGCGGGAGACTTCAAGGACGATTCCCCGGCGAGAGCGCAATATTCGTTTACTTTGTCTTTTTATCACGGGACACACTGCGCGGAAAAGGGAAAAAACTATCAACTCGTTTTTCAAAAATAAACTAAAAACAAATACGGGACTTATGGTGGTATCCTAGCAACAAAAGCAGGACTGGACACGCATACTGTATCTGTCCTGGGTGCTCAGCGCAACGCGCCTCGAGGAACAACAATAAGTCAATTACAAGACAACTGCACGTTGGTGACGTAATCTGATGCAACGTCACATTGACGACTGATGCAGCCAACGCGCGTCAAACAAATCTATCCAAGCTGCTAACTCAACAAGGGCTCAATCATGAAAAAAACACTACTTTCGCCCTCCACAGCTGATGAATTAATTGTCTTGGGGAAAAGACTGTATGACAATTAAAAGATGACTTCAACCAATACTTGCTCTGTTAAATGTTTTCTAGGCGACAATTTGATTTAGAATTTGTTTTCTCCATAGTTTCTATTAATACAAACAAATCATCATTCCCAATGTGAAAAGGTCGAGTGTGTATATATATATATATATATATATATATATATATATATATATATATATATATATATATATATATATATATATATATATATATATATATATATATATATATATATATATATATATATATTTCTCCAATCGAACAGTTCCAATAAAGTATTTGAAGATCATCGCTACATTGAGGAATAAAAATTGATTTTTGCATGATGAAATTCATCTGTGAATTTGAGTGCGGATGGTTTTCATGGCGGGGTCTTGCCTCGTGAGGGATGTGCACATCACCAAATGTTTGGCACGATGGCTGATTCTGTTTTTTTTTTTCTTTAATTTACATTTGTACTTTTTGAACTGTTGGACTGCAGTTGTTCAGCTTTATATTCTTCATTTTTCTCATTTGAAGTGTGAAATTATCCCAAATTGCTGACCTTCTGTCTTTTACTTTCACCCTGCTTTGGGACCATTGTACCGACTTATTTCAACACAGTGACATTTGCGTACACTGTGGGAGAAAAAAAATCCACTGCAGCTAAGAAGTATATATATATATATATATATATATATATATATATATATATATATATATATATATATATATAGTTAGATTGAATTTTGGGGGAAAATAATTAGGGGTTATTTAAAAAAATTAATGCAATACTGAACGCAAGTGTCTACATTCATTTAGCGCTTCCATAACAAATATTGTACCCCACTCTGTTCGTTTTTTTAATAGAACTCTTACAAACAGCACAGCCATATGTCCATCACAGCCACATGAAAGGCAATGCACACCTTTACAATTACAGCGATAATTGGGACCATTGTTAGCCCAAGGAAATCATGTTGAAAGGCAGGGCTAACGATTATATGCAAACACGTCATTACCAAATTAGCATATGTAAACACAGATGAGAAGCTTGTCAAACTACACAGCGAGTATCTCTCCTGATTTTTTTAGCGTTTTGTATTTTGTCGCCTTAGATTGAGCTGCCATCAGAGGCAACGGCAAAGTAATGCGGACGAGACTGGGTGGAGGGGTCCTACTAGGGGGCACTTGGACACCAACAGGTGGTGTGCTTTTACAGCCTCTTTTGTAATAAGGCCATCACATGAAATAAGGTGTTTTTAAGAAAACTAGAAAAACAAAATATTGTAGGCTAAATGATGGCAAAACATGTTGAAATCCAAAGAGGGGGTGCATTTGAATGGAAGTTAAATCTCAGTGATTTGGTACAGCTGCAGCTGCTGTGAATACACTATATAAATAATGATGTATTGTATACACAATTTGAATGAAAGCACATCCAAAAGTGTTAACATTGTATATCATACCATAACATAAAATGTGGAAACACCAAGTGTCATGAACTCGGGCAGGCGGAACTAATTTAACCTTGGGAAATGAAAAGGAAGTGACAACACGAACGCGCACGTGCACACATAGACACACACTGATCTAAGTGTCTGCAAGCCAGGAGCATGCCTCTCGGTGCCTGTCCCAACTTTTTAGTCTTCTCAAATGTTACCCAAGCACTGCACGACATTGACTCAGGCAAATGGAACACAGGGGAGGGGTTGCTTTAACAAAATGTCATCTTGGCCTACTCATGGATCAATATTTGAATCAGGCAGATTTGGGGGTCTGTGTCAGCGCCCCCACAAAAGCCCAAGAAACCATAAAACAAGTTATGGTGTGAGGGACAAAAAAAAACAGAAACAAATAGAACCTTGAGGAAACAGCTGTATAAATCCTTAATGTGAATAAGACAGTTTTTGAAATCATTCAGTGTCCCCCCTCCCCGTAGATACATTTTATTGTGGTGTATAAGAACTGCTTGAGGAACAATGTATATTAGTACAAGTTAGTAGCGCTTCATAAGCGAAATATTCAACTCTGACTCAAGTGGGCAGTTTATACCAGAAATGTTCAATCTAGTCCACTTTGGATAAGATTTATTCAGTGAATTGCAAACCAGCTCGCAGAGGGCAGTATAAATAAGGTCACATCCAAAACGAATCCATTCATGTCATTTGTTTTTGGAGATGTGGTAAAGCCAAGTAAATAGAAGATGGAGGCCGCATTTGGAGAATGGCGACCAAACTTTTCACTTCCTTCGCTCATATTGGGGTTCAAGTCGCCTTATGGGGGAAGAAGGGGGGCTGTAGGGAGACGGTGGGGGTGGGAGAGAGAGGAATTTCCTGCCAAATGTGCAATAAAATTTAAAGTCTCACTGGTGGCCACTCACTCCCAAACAGGAATGTTTTAAAGGCAACCAAAAGAGAGCTGATGGAAAGTTTGTCTTGGAAACAAGGGGATACATAGAGGTGGTCCCGAAACGTAAAGTTGACCTAAACAGCTTCGCCAAGTTTTTTACATTGTGTTTTCAAAAATGCTAACTAGCATAAACACACGGTGTAACAAGACACAAAACGAGAACAATGTTTTACATGTCTTTTTCATTAATATTAGTGATCGAAGCCGAGGGTTAGCACGAAGCTAGCTCGTCAAAGTAGACCAAAAAATAAAACAAGTAGTCGCTTTAAAATCACGTTCCCGAAAAACTTTTCGGAAAAATACAAGGCGACTTGCGCTAGTGTTAATGGGGTAGAAAGCCGTCGAATTCGTGCAACTTTTGAGGGTGAAAGGTGACGGGAAAGAAAGTGTTTGTTGTTTTTTTTTTTGTTGTTGTTGTTGTTTTACCTCTCCTCGGCGGGTGTCGGCTATCCAAAAGCGGCGAAGAAAAAGCGGACAGCGGCGATCGGGAAAAACATAAAAGTTGAGGAGAATTTCGAGCTCAGCGCACCAGACGCATTGGAGCGCCGTGGAACGTCTTTGCCCCCCTCTTTGTCCCGGAAAGCTCGCCCTGCAAGTGTCCGCCTCCACGTGTTTGCTCCAGTGTCTCGAGTCTGTGTGCAAACAAATCTATTCTACTCGCTTAATCTGGCGTCTTCCTCCTTTTTTCCCTGTTACAACTGAGGGGATGATTTCATTCTTCTCGTAGACATCTTCACCTCCTCCGTCCACATTGTCAGACGCAACAACGTATCCCTCCGCACGCGGAATGAGGCCCTCAACCCCAGCGGTGTCCGATTTCAAACGCCTTTCGTAGACGGGCAGCATTCGCCCGCAATGACTCACGATTGTTCGCGTTTTCGGTACCTCGGAGCGATGACTGTTTAAAAGCGAATCTCGATATTCTGTCTGGTTTAACTGCGGCCATCCAAACGCGAGAGTTCTACACGCACTACCTTGCACAGCGGAAGGCTATAGCAAGAAAGTTACCTGCTATTCCACAGCAGCAGCTTCAACGAGATGGCACGATAAATGCTGAAGCGCTCCGCCAATGGGATTGCGCCTATGTTTGATTGATATTGCGTTCGGCCACTCGATGGTTGAAAACACGACGTAGCGCCCGCCTTTTTGTTGACGCTCACTTTCCCTGCGTGTGCGTGTGCTCTCGGAGGCTGGCTGAAGGGGGCTCCAACATGCCCGCTGACATAATTTTAATTTTGTTAGATGTGACCGTCTCCTCTTCCACAATTCATACATAAATAGATTTGGATTAACCTAATGTTTTATTACTGTTTTTAATTAGCGATCCAGAATTTTCCACATTACTATTTTAACTAGTATTAAATGAAACGAGTCCACAATTGCCTCAGGAAAATATCATTAAATATTACATTTGAATGTATGATGATATTCTCCCATTCTAATTGTCGTTATTAATTCAATGTTTTTATATGTATACATATACGTATACCCTTTTTACAATTGTTTTTCATCAGTCCAAGTAAGTGAGTGAATGAGTAAGCAAGTGAGTAGATTTTCTAGATTAGGATTTCTTTAGCTAATTCCGAATCGGCACTTTTTTTATTTTCTGGCGCAATTCATTTTCATTTCAATAATAAACTATAAGACTTTAAAAAAATATAGTCGTGTGTTTAGTCATATGTATAAATTAAGGCTTATGTTCAATAACTGATGGGATCTTAGATAAAACATGTAACATATTGATAGCTATAGCCATAAATTCAAACTTAAAAGAAAACAAATATCTCAAAAACATGGTGTGTTACAATAAAGTAAGGACACACAAAGCCGACTCTGATGACAATTTTCCGTTGATCAGTGTGATTTAATGTGGGCATTAAAGGCCTGTTCCTGTTTCCGTGTCCGAACACCATAAAACCAACGTGTCCCTGCTTACTGGCCTCTTCCTAGCTCAGCCGCCAAGAGGATCCCAGCCTAATATTGGAACATTTAACAATACAACAATCAATGCAAAAACCACTCCTCCCCCCTTTTTTGGAAATTCTGCCTCTCCTCCTTTGACAACAATCTTCAAAACAATTACATGTCCGTGGAGGTACCCAAATGCTATTCCCTGTGCATGAAAAGACACGATAACCCACTTTTATTGAAAGTTATTGGTGTTGGACAGCTGTTGCTTGCAGCCTGAGGGCAAAAAAAAGCTTGAGGGAAGTTCAGACAGCCCCTCTTTTGTTTTCCCCTCGACAAACACAACATCGTGGTCACGTGAACAGTGTACATACAGCATTTCACAGCTCACCAATGCCACTTGATGTAAGAATCCATCGGTGTGGATATGACCCGATCTTCTTTTCCTTTCGGCTTTTCCCTTGAAGGGGTCGCCACAGCGAATCAGTGTCCTCCATCTTCAGAGGTTTGATTTGCATGTGTTTTTTTGGCCAAGCTTTTACATCGGATACCCTTCCTGACACAACCCTCTGTATTTATCCGGGCTTGGGACAAGAAGACACTGGCTTGTGGCTACAGAACAAGCAAACGCTTCAAGTAAACGTTCTTTCATCAGTTTTAATTCCTTTGTAGTTGCCTTCAAGGATGAAACCAAAATGAATGCACGCCAGAGATTTCTTTCTCACATCCTCCACTTGTGCGAGCGTTTTTTAAAATAATGAGGTCTATAAGACCGTATAGTCTTGTCTCGTGTCAAGCTCACCAAATGGTCCTCGTTTTTTAGCGTACCATCCCATCACAAAAGGAAAACCCACAAAGTGGGAGGAAACATATGGTCTCAATGGGTGCCACTCAATTTCCTGCAAAAAGTAACACTTTCTGTAACTGACACAATTATCCAACCCTGTTTCGACTAAATGGCAAAACAGTTGAAGTCCTACTGAGACCTTGAGCCGAGATCACTGGATTCTGGTGACCCATGACACTGTGGAAAGCCACCAATAAATGTGGGAGGGGCATACGGTAGAGTAGCCCTAAACATTCTCCATAGTCTAAATTGTACATTAACTCATTCACTGCCATTGCCAAATTTATTCGAGAATTGAAAATATGATGGATAGCGCCATTCCCGAATTTGTTCGGGTTTAGTTTTTTTCATGCTTGGGTGCCGATAGGGCACAGGCCATGGCCTTTGGAAATGTTATTTTTTATTTTCCACAAGGGGGCAGCATTTCCCCTTTTTCCATGTTAGCGTTTCCATGTCCAGTGAGACCTCAACTTACGAACTTAATTGGTTCCCAGACAGTGTGTAAGGCGAAAAGTGTGTATTTCCAAAAAAAATTCCCATAGGATGTCACATCTCGTTGCCATCCGGGGCGCGCCCCGCCCCTCCTGTCACCTCCTCCGCCAATCTTGGGAGACGGCCCCTCCAATCATCATTCACCTGGCCACACAATACTCCGACCACCCATGGACCCCGCCGGCGATGACAGGTATTTTACCGCCCTTGTGCAAGAGGCGGAGCGTTCGAGCCAGCTGGCCCAGGCGATTGAGGAAATGCGCTACGCCACTACCTCGCTGGCTCAACGCCTCAAGGAGATGGAAACATGCATCGCCACCCTCTCTGTTCCTTCCCCCCCGCCCGTGGGCAGGCGCACTCCCCCGCTACCCCAACCCTCACGCTACGCAGGCGAAACCGAGCGCTGCGCTCAATTCCTTATGCAGTGTGCGCTCGTGTTTGAACAACATCCTGACGCCTACGTTAGCGATGAGGCTAAGGTAGCCTTCATCACCAGCCTGCTCGCGGGTGAAGCCGAATCATGGGTGCTGGCGGTACGAGAGTCCCGACCGGAGCTGTGCGCCTCGTATCCGGACTTCGTAGCCGAGATACGCCGGGTGTTTCACCATCCAGTGACGGAGGTCGAGGCGGAAGGGAGAATCCTCGACTGCGTCCAAGGGGCCCGTTCGGCCGCAGAATACTCCGTCGCTTTCCGGATCCAGGCCGCTGGCAGCGGCTACGGCGACCGAGCGTTGAGGGGGGTGTTTCGTCGCGGCTTGAATTCCGACCTAAAGGATGAGTTGGCTACCCGCGACGCCGGCACCACCTTCGACGACCTCGTCGGGATTGTCATCGGCTTGGATCATCGTCTTCGAGAGCGGCGAAAGGAGCTGAGCGACCGACGGCCCGAGGTACCCCGAAGCCGACCTCAGTCGACCACACCCGGCAGCGACCGCGCGCAGCCCCAGGAGGGACTCCTGGAACCTATGGTGATAGGGGGGGGAGACGACCGCGCCAACCCGAGGGCTCGTCGCACCCGAGGCCCCCAGCCTAGGACCCACGGCCAATGTAAGTCCCCGCCGAAACGGAATACGTTGGGGGCTAAGTCCACTACACGAGTCACACGGTTGGAGCTGGAGAGTGAACTATTTGGCCCCTCCAGCTCCCAAAGAGTGCGGGCACTAGTGGACTCGGGGGCCGACGGGTGCATCATCGACCCCCACCTGGCCGACCTGCTGGGCTGCCAACTTATAGATCTCCTTCCCCCTAAGGAGATCGTCGACCTGGATGGCCGATTATTAGCCCGGGTCACCCACCTCACGGCCCCACTTAAGCTCCGAGTGGCAGGCAACCATGTGGAGCACCGCCAATTTCTTGTTATGCCCTCCCGGAACGCGCCATTGGTCTTGGGGCTCCCCTGGCTCAAGGCCCATGACCCATCCATTTCTTGGGAGGGCCCCAACATTCAGGGCTGGAGCCCCTACTGCTACGCTAACTGCCTACGGTCGGCTACGGCAGGGCGTAACCCCTCCCGCGGTGGCCCGCCCGAGGCTATCTGCCTCAAAGGCGTGCCACATTGCTACCACGACCTGCGGGAGGTGTTCAGCAAAGACAACGCCCAATCCCTGCCGCCCCACCGACCGTATGACTGTGCTATAGACTTGCAGCCAGGGGCTCCATTACCGGACTCCAGACTTTACCACATTTCACAACCGGAACGGGAAGCCCTGAGCACTTACATAGACTCCTCTCTAGCGGCAGGACTCATTCGCCCATCGCGTTCCCCGCTGGGCGCAGGGTTTTTCTTTATCGACAAGAAGGACGGATCCCTGCGCCCATGCGTTGACTACCGGGGCCTGAACGACATCACCATCCGCAACAAATACCCTCTCCCCCTCATGGATTCGGCCTTTGCGCCCCTTCAGTCCGCCACCATTTTTTCTAAATTAGATCTTCGCAGCGCCTACCATTTGGTCCGAATCCGTGAGGGGGATGAATGGAAAACAGCCTTCAAGACGCCGTTAGGGCACTTTGAATACCTGGTGATGCCGTTCGGGCTCACGAACGCGCCTGCCGTATTCCAGAATTTGATAAATGATGTGCTCAGGGACTTCCTCAATGTTTTTGTTTTTGTTTACCTTGATGACATTTTTTCTCGCTCTGCAGAAGAACACCGGCAACACGTCCGACGGGTCCTGGCGCGGCTCCTGCAAAACCGGCTCTATGTGAAGGCAGAGAAGTGTGACTTCCATGTCCGCTCTCTGTCGTTCCTGGGGTTTGTTGTGGAGCAGGGGCAGCTCAGGGCCGACCCCGCCAAAACCAAGGCGGTGGTGGAATGGCCGATCCCAAAGACGCGCAAGCAGCTTCAGCGGTTTTTGGGGTTTGCCAACTTCTACCGCCGCTTCATTCGCGGGTATAGTCAGAAGGCACTCCCCCTCACTAACCTCACGTCCACCAAGCTCCCTTTCAGGTGGACTCCCGATGCTGAGGGGGCTTTCAACCGCCTCCGTCGTGCCTTCACCAACCCCCCTGTTCTGCGTCATCCCGACCCGGAGCTCCCGTTCACGGTCGAGGTTGACGCATCCGAGTCCGGAGTAGGGGCCGTCCTTTCCCAGCGCTCTCCCACCGACCAGAAGCTACGCCCATGCGCCTTCTTCTCCCGCCGGCTCAGCCCCGCCGAAGCCAATTACGACGTCGGCAATCGGGAACTGCTGGCGGTCGTCCTGGCCCTGCAGGAATGGAGACACTGGCTTGAGGGAGCTAAACACCCCTTCACCGTCTACACGGATCACAAGAACCTGGCGGCCATCCGGTCGGCCAAGAGACTTAACTCACGGCAGGCCCGATGGTCACTCTTCCTCACCCGTTTTGACTTTTCTCTCACCTACTGCCCAGGGTCACAGAACACCAAGCCCGACGCCCTATCCCGTATCCATGAGCCGGCAGAAAGGGAGGAGACCACCGCCAACATCCTGCCGGCCCAGCGCATCCTGGGCGCCCTGAGGTGGGAGGTTGAGAGAAAAGTCCAACAAGTCCAGGGAACTACCACCATCCCCAGGGGCTGTCCCAAGGATCGCCTGTTCGTCCCCCCCCCCTCTACGCACTGAGGTGCTTATCTGGGGGCACACCTCTAAGATAGCTTGCCACCCGGGGGTCAACAGGACGATCCAACTCATCGCCCAACGGTTCTGGTGGCCGGGGTTTAGGAGGGACATCACCCTCTTTGTGAAGGCCTGCCCGACCTGCGCCCGTGGAAAGGCCTCCCACCAGCCCCCGGCCGGACTCCTCCAGCCCCTACCGGTTCCGTCCAGACCCTGGTCCCACATCTCCGTCGACTTCGTGACAGGCCTTCCCCCCTCCCGTGGCAAGACGGTCGTCCTCACCGTAGTGGACCGATTCTCCAAGTCGGCCCACTTCGTTCCGTTAACCAGGTTGCCGTCCGCCACCGAGACGGCTCAACTCCTGGTTAACCATGTCGTCCGTCTCCACGGGATTCCGACGAACATCGTGTCGGATCGGGGACCGCAGTTCGTGTCCAAGGTATGGAAGCGTTTCTGTCGGTCCCTAGGGGCATCGGCGAGCCTGTCGTCTGGTTACCACCCCCAGACCAACGGACAGACGGAGAGGAAGAACCAGGACCTGGAGGCGGCCCTCCGGTGCGTGTGGCTCCACAACCCGGCGTCGTGGGCCCTGCACCTACCCTGGGTGGAGTACGCCCACAACTCCCTGGTCTCCGCAGCCACAGGTCGGTCCCCATTCATGTCCGCCTGTGGCTATCAGCCGCCCTTGTTTCCCACACAGGAAGGCCAGGTGGAGGTCCCGTCTATCGATCATCACCTCAGACGGGCCCACAGAGTCTGGAAGGAGACCAGGGACGCCCTGTCACGCACCGCATCCCGGAACCGGCGGGTGGCAGACCGCCATCGGCGGCAAGCACCCAGCTACCAGGTCGGGCAGGAAGTTTGGCTATCCACGAAGGACCTTCGGCTGGCAGGGTCCTCGGCCAAGCTGGGCCCACGCTTCACGGGTCCCTTCCCCATCGAGGCCATCCTCAGCCCGGTCTCGGTGAGGCTCCGGCTACCACCCACCATGCGGATCCACCCCGTGTTTCATGTTTCCCTCCTCAAGCCAGTGGAGACCAGCCCCTTAGCCCCCACGCCCGCCCCCCCACCTCCCCCCCGGATATTGGACGACGGACCAGTCTACACCGTGCGGGAGATACTGGACTCCAGGCGCAGGGGCAGAGGAGTGCAGTACCTGGTCGACTGGGAGGGCTATGGACCTGAGGAACGTCAATGGGTCCCACGTTCCTGGATCCTCGACCCATCCCTCACCCGGGCGTTCCATGCGGCTCACCCATCCAAGCCTGGTGGGCCGCCGAGAGGCGTCCCTTGAGGGGGGGGCACTGTCACATCTCGTTGCCATCCGGGGCGCGCCCCGCCCCTCCTGTCACCTCCTCCGCCAATCTTGGGAGACGGCCCCTCCAATCATCATTCACCTGGGTTCCCACAGCTGATTGTCATTCACTGATGGTGCCTTCTGACTATATCTGTCTCGCGCTCACTACCGTCTCCGTCGGAGTATTTTTGGTCATTGCTGTTTCCACTTCCGTGTTGCCAGGTCTGCTGTCATTCAGTTATCTTCCTCCACTCTTCCCTGTTTTGTTATTATTTGATGCATGTTCCAGTAAAGACTCTTGATCCATCCAAGCCTGTCACGCCGTGTATTTCGGGTCCTTCCCTATCACCAAGATTCCGTCGCTCGAGGTCTGCCTCCTAGCACTCGAGCGTTCGTCACATAGGAAACCATTAAAATGGGAATAATCCGTTCCCGGGTTTCCATAAAATATACTTTTCAACTAAATAAGCCTTAAAACTACACACAACATACCTTATTCAATGTATGATAAATGTGCTATTGTATTGTAATGAAATAAATACACTGCATTGTATCATAATATCATAAAGTCACTTTATTTACATTTGTGATGGTCATTGATGGCTTGATGGAATGGTGTTGGAGGTCGAAGGTCAAAGGGAATTGCTGTTTGGAAAGAGTCACATTCCATAAGGACTGTAATTAAAGAAATAAACTGTGCTATAAAATAAAGTAGTTTTATTTACCCTTATGATGGTCATTGATGGCTTGATGGAATGGTGTTGGAGGTCGAAGGTCAAAGGGAATTGCTGTTTGGAAAGAGATGCACATTACATGAGGACTGTAATTAAAGAAATAAACAGTGCTGTAAAATAACGTTTTATTTACCTTTTTGATGGTCGTTGATGGCTTATGAAAGGAGATTCACCTTCCATAAATTTCTCCACTGTGAGACTAATAAAGGCATATCCAATCCAATCCAATCCAATAAGGACTGTTGGTAACTTAACCTCTGGTGTGGCTTCTCTTCTTTGCTTCTTTGGAAACTCCTTATCATTTTTGCTGATTAAAAACCTCTTAATTGACACCTGTTGCTTTCTGACTTGTAAGGTCTTACAAAGCTGAGGTATCACATTATTGTTCATCATGTTGATGATTGTCATAGCTACAGTTCTTTCTGAATGGAACTGTTCGGTAAAAGCCTGCACATCATTCCACTTTGCCAACATTGCCTTTATGAGCTCACTTGATGCTGCAGCCATCTCCTCCTCAGATGTTCTTGAACCATCTGTTACTGGCTTTAAAATCCTCAATAAGCGCCGAACTTCCAGGTTGGCGCATGGCGATATCGGCGTAAATTAGCCGAGCTTTCTCTCATAAAATAGTTTCACTCACACTCTCGCCGGATAGCTGCTTTTCGTTAATCCAAATTAACAGAAGTTTTTCATCTTCTTCAATTGCCCGAGACCGTCGCTTTGAGAGCACGGAAACACCTTTTGCAACAGACGCACCTTTGATGTTTTTTCTGTTCCGGAGAATGGTAGCAATGGTTGACTTAGCATAGCCGTGCTCGGCCACTAAATAGCACAAACGCACACCTCGTTCGTGTTTTTCAATTATCTCCTTCTTCTCAGCGACGGTGATTTTATTTTGTCTTCTTGGGCTGAACACGAGCCTGTGGTGTTTTTTTCGGTCCCATCATAGTAAAATTATCAGCAAAAAGCTCCAAGTAGGCGATCGACGTGTGCATTCAATGAGAGGGGGTGTGGAAAGTAGCGCCGGCTAGAGCGGTGTTTGGTCGTGTGCTTCCGCCGAAGATCACTCCGCCAGCCGTAGTGGGTGTGTATTATGAAAATAGTGCTTATTATAAGGTTTAATTTTCATAAATTTCACGTTCGTAAGATGAAAAGTTCGTAATATAAGGTGTTCGTAAGTTGAGGTCTCACTGTATTGTATTGCATTGTATTTTGGACATCTGCCCTCATTTCAAGCTCATATAACTTCAGACCCATATAATGTAGGTATTAACTTTTTTTTTTCGCGTGAAAGAAGAGAATCTAAGGTTTCTAATGCTGTATTGAGTGTTTATGTAGTCCTAAAAGTCAATATTCTGTGGGTATTGAATTCAAGTGACAACGACAAAAACCCTGGCACTGGAATGGACACATTTTTACACATCAATGAGTCAATGAAACCTGGTTCCAAATATGTAACCAAACCATTCACCCCCCACTACGAGTTCAGTGTTCATAAGCTTATTACGGTGGAATTCAATGCAGAAATTCAATCAAATAATGAAAGTTCCACCAAAAGTTAGACATGGACCATTGTCATCCAGAGTGGGCAAACCACTGCATCATGGCTGCTCTGAGGAGGGCATGTGGTTTCATCAATTGTGCACAATTTGTTTTAAAATGTGAATTATTTAAGTAATTGTTGCATTCAAGTCAATTCAACCATATTCCAAGTTAGTGAGAGAATTGTTATTGTCCCCACCAAGATTTAAAACCAGATCAATGGATTTGAGGTCAGGAATGCCCACTATTACACTATAGAACCCAAGAGGCGCACACATAGTTCATAAATCAGGATTTTTTTGGAGGTTGTAGAAGCACTCTTCTGTATTCTTAATGGTCTATGATTGCAATATGAAATTGTCAGACATTGTGGATGTAGCTCAAAGTAGTTGATTGGCACACATAAATAATAATAATAATAATAATAATAATAATAATAATAATAATAATAATAATAATAATAATAATAATAATAATAATAATAATAATGTTCATTTCATTTATAAGCGCTTTTCAAAACTCTCAAGGACACTTAACAGGCAGGTATTTTTTGTGTGCGGGTGAGCAGCGGCAGCCATTCGCGCAATAAAACTTTGACGTCCCTGAAACATTTATTTATTTATTTATTTATTTATTTATTTATTTTTTACAGTAATAACAGCAGACATCCTGTAGGGAAAAAATGTTAGCTTGCTGCCAATTTTTATAACACTGGTAAAAATAAATAAATAACTAGACAACTAAGTAAGTAAATAAATAACAAGATAAATGCATGAATAAAAAGATAAATAGAAATGCAAATAAAAATAAATACATATAAATAAATAAGTAAAAATGTGAATGGAAAATAAACAAATACTGTATTTTCTGAAATATAAGGTTCACCTTCAACGAATGACATATTTAAAAACATTTTCCACCGCATTATAAGGGGCACCTGCAATGAATTCCATATTTTAAAACATTTTCCATACATAAGGTGCACCGCTTTATGAGGCGCATTGTCCGCTTTTGAACACCTCTTTTCTTTAAGGTGCTCCTTATAGTGCAGAAAATACAGTACATACCTTCTTTAAAACCAACACATTCTACTTTTTTGTGTACCCCCAACCCTCCATATATGCCATCTTTCTCCTTAGATTTGTATTAATTCCTACTGAGGAGACGCTAATCTAAGTAACCACTTATGAGATGTGCGTTGTGAAAATACAATGATGGATATGACCCAACATATGCAAATTTTACTCAACCGCCTGACGTTATTATCTGTTTGCACAGTGAAGGGGGAAAAGCCTGGTGAGGGGTGGGGGGTAGCTGTCAATAGGACCGATAGGTAAATAATCCATTGGGTGTCCCCTGGGTGAAGGCACAGCGCATTAATTAGCCCCGTGGACAGACTTAGGAATGTAATGGGGTTACCGCTCGGAACAAGCGCACATATGGGTCATAAATACCTTCACAAACACACACCACATACACACAAAGAAGACAAGAGGCGCTCACATGGGTCAGAAAATAATAAAAAGGGCATCTTCGTTTCATCTAATACCATTTATTTGGAAGATCTTCATCAACAAGATTCACCATCAGAACATGACATCTGATTAACGGAAAACCGTTATTTTTTTTCCCGTGGAGAGGAATGACTGCTATTCTCACTTTTTCCAGCAGACGTTGCCTGGTTCTTTTGAGTAAGAATAGCGTCCGTTGTCAGTATTAGCAATGAGGCTTGTAAGCCCTCCAAGTAGTTTGTAGTAACAGCTGGGTCTGACATGGAGAGCATGCACAAGGGCAGCCAGGATGAGGAACAGGGAGGCAGTGAAGGGGGGCAAAGGGGCAAAGAAAAAGAATTATACACACACACACACACACACACACACACACACACACACACACACACACACACACACACACACACACACACACACACACACACACACACACACACACACACAAAACAAAGATGCTGCTCATCTTCAATAGACACATGGGATGAAGACTATAAAAGCAAAGTGACATATGAACACAAGAGAATGAAGGTGGGGCTTCTCCTTTCATGCACCCATGATTGGATATGGTAAAAATTGGAACCACAAGAAGCGATAGGCAAGCCCCCGTGCCTTCTTGTTTAATTTTTTTATTATTTTATTTGGGGGGGGTGTGAATTTTAAAAATCATCAATCGTGCTGTGCTCTGCCCATATTAGACAGTCGAAAGGGGGGATAACTGGAAAAACTTTCCAATGAAGCTCATTTGGGGAGGTTTGTGAAAATGGTTTGAAATAAGCACGCCAGTATAACAATCTGATTTGTACCAAATATTAAAAAGAAAATATCTCGCTCGCCCTTGCTCTCTCTCTCTCTCTCTCTCTCTCTCTCTCTCTCTCTCTCTCTCTCTCTCTCTCTCTCTCTCTCTCTCTCTCTCTCTCTCTCTATATATATATATATATATATATATATATATATATATATATATATATATATATATATATATATATATATATATATATATATATATATATACACCCGTTAGGTGGCTCTGTAATTCGCCCAACTGAGTGGTATATGCAGGGTTGGACAAGTGACCTTGAATACATAACTACACATAAAGATTGGTAAATTTTCAAGCATGAGGGATCCCTAAAGGCAAAAGAAACCCACCCATCCATCCATTTTCCAGACCGCTTTATCCTGACTAGGGTCGCAGGGGGAGGGGGGTGATGGAGCCTCTCTCAGCTGTTTTTGAGCAGTAGGCGGGGGACATTGGTTGCCAGCCAATCGCAGGGCACACAAAGACAAACAACCATTCCCTCTCACACTCACACTTAGGGACAATTTAGATTAATCAGCCTGCAATGCATGTTTTTTTCTTTTTAATGTGGGAGGAAACCGAAGGACCCGGAGAAAATTCACGCAGGCCCGGGGAGAACATGCAAACTCTACACAGGGAGGCCGGACCGGGTCTTGAACACACATCCTCTGCACTGTGAAGCGGCCGTGTTACCCACGTGAGTACCGGGGCGCCTGGCAAAATAAATAAATAATGAAGCAAATAATAATAGTTCAAGAGGACCTGTGCACTAATAATACACCAGGAATCAAATTTCCATACATTTAAAGGGCAACCAACGTCACTTTTTTGTTTTTTAACTGACATCAGAAAAACATTTTATAGTATCTAAAATACCCAAAACATACAGTATGATATTTTTATTCAAATGCTAAACAACAGTAAAAATGACTTAAAGTGTCCAAAATCTGCAAAAAAAATTGAGCTGCGAATTGGGCATTTTCAGAGAGTGCCGCCCCCAGTTCGTGACGTCACGCCAAGACGTCTTGCATTGCTGGAGAATCAAAACAATGGCTTCACATTCGGAGAATATGCTTTCTTGTTACACATCCAGTTATGAATATGATTCAAATAGTTCTGAAGAGGAAAGCATACATGTTTGCAATCGATTAAAGAATTTATTCCGTGTCATTTTGAGACAAACGGGCGAGGGGGAATGTCTCATCCAAAAAGAGGCAACAAAATGGCCACCGATCTGTGAGGAATGAATCAGCCCGTTTCCACAGGCTGATAAATGATTTCCATGGAGCTTGGACTCCCTCGGCTGGTGGCTTTTGGATGTAACACACAGTTAAAAAAAAAAACAGTACAGCAAAATACATTGACGTGATGGAAAGACGCTACAATGCATCTTTTTTACGTCAGGAGACAGTCCTTTTTTGACGTCACGTGAGGAGTCGTCACCAACTCAAAAACAAGACTTCCGGAATATTCAGCGCGAGTCTTAAAACGTAAAATATAGCTATATGCGGTGGAATCGTATTAAAATACGCTCAGTAGAAGTCATTTGAAGCCATTTTACAAATTATGGACACAACTTGTCCGGAGACGTCGGTTGTCCTTTAAGTTGAAAGTGTCACTATTTTAGCAGGTTTCACAACTAAAGTGGGCCCGGGCGAGTGCCTGCTGACCTCCTCGATAAGCAGATAAAAAAAAAAACCCTGTTGTTTCATCTTCTGTGCGGGCTAACCTGCCACATGACAACGTCAAAAAGCTTTGCAGGGTTATTCGTTGAGACAAAGCAAAGGAAGAAGACAAGCACGTCGTTTAATCCCCGAGCATAATGGCGGCACAGTGGCCGATTAAAGGCTCAATAGGGAGCAACTCTTTGTGGTTCCTCCCCGTGCTTTTATATACGTGTAATTAACAACAGATGCACAAGACAAATTAGCATATGTTTGGCAGGCCAGTTATATATTTGTGCATATTGATGCTATATTTATGGATGTAAACATATTTTCAATTAGGCTTACATAGGAAGTCGCAGCAGTGTGTCACGGTGGCGTACAAATCGCTTCCTGCGCTACGTGTTTGTTTTCTCCTAATTGCATGCAAAGTTGGCACGAAATCCAACAAAACGACGACGACTTAGAATGTTCTTTTTTGTACGGTGTATTTTTTCAAGAACCCCTCCCGAAAGCATTCCGTTTTTAATCAATTATGTCCACTTGCCTCAATTTCTACAAAAGAAGCACTTTTCAAATAGCCAAAACGTGCCAGTTGTGAACGCCAGTTCCTTGGATGAAATTCTTCTACTGCATCTACACAAAGCTTGTTATTGTCTTTTGATTATTTTTTTTTCTCCTGCAGGCTGTGTTTGGCGCTGGCTACCTGCCTTCACGTTACACACGTTTGCGGCAGCCAAGCCACATCGCCGGCTCTCATCTCACACAAGGATAAACACGGCGCGGAAGCAGCGGCCCACAAAAAGGCACAGCGAAGGCGAGCCGCTCGCCTCGTTCCACTCGGAGCCCCCTCACAGCGTGTAATAGTAGAGGCTTAAAAAAAGGCCTCGGGTGGGGGAAGGGCAAAAGGCGAGCAGGTTTGTGATCACACTAGTGGAAAGAAGAAAGAAGGGGGGAAAACTAAGCCAGGAGTTTGGGGTGTCACTCCACAGTGGATGCTATTTTTTTTCTTTTGGTTCGCATGTCACTCCGCGTGTGTTTATTTACAAGCGGCACAGGTGTGATTCATGACCCCTCCAACTGGAAGCTGTCGCCCAGTAGGAGTTGGGAGACTGAAGGTTGAGGAGCGGATGGATTGATAGTGTTGGCTTCATGCCCGCGCTCCAAGTCTATCTTTGAAGGGGAGGGGGACTGCTGGTGGAAGGGGGGCGGGGCTGGGGTGCGGGAGGGTCTATCTGTTATGCTCATGATAAACCAAGCCTCCCCCACCCCCTGGCAGCCCTTCTTCTTCACAGCAGCAAAACAGCCCAACTCATGGGGAGCAAAAACCTACGACTGGTTTTGTTTTGTTTTTCCACCTAAGCTCAAGTGACAATGGCATGCAAGTGATTCCAGGTCATTTTGACTTCCAAAATTGCATTTAAAATGGCGTCATGTGCATGCCAGGCCAGCAAGTGGCGATATCACTTGGTGAATTAAGACTTCACATACAGTAAGTAAAGCGAATAGTACATTGGCATTATCATAATAATGTACACGTCATAGTCTTGTTTCTACTAAGTAGTTCAATTCAGTTTGTGTGTCCAGATTGGCGAGCCGAGACCAAGATAAGTTGTTTTAAAACTTACCCCACCATTATGTGACAGATAACTGGCATTCAATAAATAAATAAATAAATAAATAAATGAGCGTAAGTAAAAGCAATTAAGAGAATGTGGTTGCATATGTGTGCTAAAGAAGCATGGCCTGCCACAGGAGGTGCTGCAACATTTCTACACGGCTGTCATCGAATCCATCCTGTGTTCTTCCATCACCGTTTGGTTTGGGGCCGCCACAAAAATGGACAAAGTCCGACAACCAATATGTATTGCATTGTAGTTTGTACAGAATCAGAATCAGAATACCTTTATTCGTCCCACAATGGGGAAATTTTCAGTCCACAGCAGCAATTGAAAAGGGATGGAGTTGGGGTGGGGGTGAAAGGATAGAAAACAAGATATTCTAAGCATAACAAAATAAAGTGTCAACTGTATACTGTGCAAATGTAAATGTGCAAAACCGTTCCATAAGAAAAACTGTACATAGTGCAGAATCAAGAAATGCATTTGATATATTGCAACAACCCATATTTACAAGTGTCCAGTTTTTTCCTTTTTCTTTTTTCACATGTGATCATTGAGAATTGTGAAGCCTGACAGCAGTCGGTAGGAACGAGCGGCGGTACCTCTCCTTCTTGCAGCGCGGGTGTAATAGTCTCTGGCTAAAGGAGCTACCCAGTGCTGTCAGGGTGGGCAGGAGGGGGTGGGAGGGGCTGTCCATCATAGCTTTTAGTTTAGCTAGCGTCAGCCGCCCTCATTTCAAGCTCTTATAACTCCTAACCCATATTATTTAGAAATTAACTCTTTTTTTCTGATGAAAGAAGAGATTCTAAGATTTCTCACGCTGTATTGAATGTTTATGTCGTCATAAAACTCAATATTATGTGGGTCCCAGAATTCGAGTGACAATGACAAAAACCTCTAGTTGACATTTTTGCACATCATCTGGCAGTGAATGAGTTAAAGTGCCTCCCATTAACCCCAAGTAAAGTTTTGATGTTCAAGTAAGCTTTCTGTTCATTTTTTCCCCAAATCCATTGCGATGAAATGTAATGTAATTCATCTGCAAAATAATTTTGAAACTGACAAGAAAATGAGTGACTCGCTCGCTTGTTGAGCTCAAAAGCAACTTCAAGAGAGTAGGACAAAAAAAACTACAGAAATCTTGATAAATTTGATACATTTATTGAATACAGTAATAAATCTGAATCAAGTCAATCCATGTATGTGTAAGCGCTCAATCGTACAGGAGTGCTCCATTGATAAAAAGGTTTCTTCAGCCGTCATCTGTACTTCTTTGAAGGCGTCGGACGTTTCGCTTCTTATCCAAGAAACTTCGTCAACAAACTAAAGTCTTACTGGTAGTTTAGGCCCTATATATATCCCTACTGTCCAGACATGGTGACACTGCTATGATAGGTTCCTGCTCTCAGGTTGCACAAATTTTTGCCTTGGTGTGAAACCAACAATTCTGAAGATACTAAAAGGAGAGGAGTAATTGTACCTTACATTGCAGGAGTTTCTGAAAAACTACAGAGTCCTTTGGTAGTTTAGGCCCGATATATATATATATATATATATATATATATATATATATATATATATATATATATATATATATATATATATATATATATCCCTACTGTCCAGTCATGGTGGTGCCGGACACTGCTATGATAGGTTCCTGCTCTCAGGTTGGGGGGAGCAGAGGTCTAATCCCTGCAGCCCCACTGATAGCTTCTATTGTCCTGACTGACGACTGGCCTGATTGCCAAATTGGCCCCGGTATCACCTCATCAGCATGACTAATCCTATATTGCCTAAGCAGTCTATTGTACGAACGATCCAAATTGAACCTCACCCCACCATGACGGTTTAATGAAGGATTTAGCTGTTTTATGAAAATCGCTTCTTTTACTCCCCTTTCAAACCATCTATGTTCTTTCGCTAAGATTTTAACCTCATTGCGTCAAATGAGTGGTTGCTAGCTTTTAGGTGCATATGTACTGCCGATTAATGTTATCCCTGCGATGTTGATAGTCTTTTTTTGATAATTTGTTGAGTCTCCCCTATGTATTGCTCTTCACAATTTTCATTCTAACAATGTTTTGAATAAACTACACTACTTTGTTTTTCATTTGGCAGCCTATATTTTGGATGCACTCATTTTTGGCTTAAAGTGTTTATCGGTTTGAAATAAGTAGGAATTTTGTGTTACCAAAGGACAATTTGTAGTTTTTCAGAAACTGCTGCAATGGAAGGTACTACTACTCCTCTCCTTTTAGTATCTTCAGAATTGTTGGTTTCAAACCAAGGCAAAAATTAGTGTAACCTGAGAGCAGGGACCTATCATAGCAGAGTCCGGCACCGCCATGTCTGGACAGAAGGGATTTATATATAGGGCCTGTAACTGGCAGGTATCTTGTCATCAGTTGCCATGACAACAAAAATATAATTTATTTGGACTTGTTATGTAAAAGTGTTCAACATTTCTATGCGAACCTTTATATGTGTGTTTTTCTAAAAATCATCTACGATAATTTATTTATAATGTTTGTCATTATCACTTCCGCTTCCGTGTCATGTGTTTCGATAAAAGCGAGTAAGGCGAGACAGACAGAATGAGACTAATGCGAGAGACAGAAGCAGAACAACTGCTAGATAGAGAACGACAGTCTCAAGTCTATGTCAACGTTTATCTACTTTCGGTTAATGAGGTGCACACGGTATCTTATTAATTTCCTTAATGACTGAATGTTTTGTCGAACTTATTGTAGTGTTGTCGTTTCAGTGTCCTTTATAGTTTTCACGGTGATCAAGTGTTTCACAATAAACGTGACATCAGTACGAAGCGGGGTAGATACAGGGCCTAAACTACCAGTGAGACTTTAGTTCACTGAAGAAGCATCTTGGATAAAAAGCGAAACGTCCGACACCTTCAAAGAAGTACAGATGACGGCTGAAGAAACCTTCATCAACAAGTCAATCTATGTATTACTTATCATAATGTAATGCAATCTCCATTTTGAATTTGCGATAAAATCGACAAAAATGTGCTGGATGCCTTTGTACAGTATATATGGTCCATATACAAAGCAAAATTGGTAAAATAGTGATAAGTATCTAACGTATGAGGGTAAAACCATTTGTTTATGTCCAGATATTTTATTTGATTGCTATGTTAAAAAATATCTACAGCATGGGTGTCAAAGTCATTTTTTTGCAGCGGGCCACATTGAAGTTACGGTTTCCTCTCGTTCTGAATTTGAGGAAGCCATTAGAATGTTTCCTCTCCTCTACATATTACATACTACATATATACATACAATTTAGGAATAACTTGCTTTCAAATCTGAAGTCAAGAATATGACTGTTATTGTGGTTTACATACAAAAATTTGAAATTTTGGACTTTAGCAAGCATCACGGCACATGACATGCTTGTTTTACTTTCTTGGGTCAAATAAAATAGTGTGGCGCGCCAGATTTGACCCTCAGACCTTGACTTTGACACCTGCGATCTCCAGTATTTACATATCAATACACAAGATTTTTTTTACTTCTATTCCATCAAGCCATCAACGACCATCAGACCATTTTGTGTTTAGGTGCCTTAGACTGAGTGAGTTGCTTGTTCTGTAGCCACAAAGGGACATAAGTCTTCTTGTGCTGGTCCCAAACCCGGATAAATACACAGGGTTGTGTCAGGAAGGGCATCCGACGTAAAAGCTTGGCCAAAACAAGCATGCGGATCAAACCTCTAAAGATGGAGGACACTGATTTGCTGTGGCAACCCCTTGATGGGAAAAGCCGAAAAGAAGAAGAATACTCCTTGGAACAGATAATTGTGCTGTGCTGCGCTAAATGCTCAATGACCACTGGTTCCTATTTTTCCAAAATATTGATTGGCAAGACTTTTTGTTTTGTTTTTTTAACAACTATTTTCAACGTGTTAAACAACAATCAAGGTACAAGGCGGTCCATGGACTCTCCCACAGCAAAACAGCCCAAAAAGAAAACAGCCCTGCTTGTTTGTGGAACAAGCGAGAACGGCGTATCATTCAAGTATTCCAAACAAAGTCAGCCCGCCACGGCAAACAGGGCGGCATATATGCACGGTTCTCTCCCTGCCTTCTCCACACATTGTAATTCCCACTGAGCCGCATATAGTGAGAAAGAAAATGAGTTTGAGGGATTGTCCCTGACATTAATCCGCCGCAAACGCTGCACTTCCACACCAGACGCGGTGCGCACTTGCAAAGACAAAGCAAATCAACAATCTATTTAGTGGAGGAAAAAGTACATCAACAATCTTTGTGGTTTCTGTCTGCTCTTGTTTGACAATAGCTTCTACCTTGCCTCTGTCCACATAGACACGACCGAATCCACTCTGGCCACCGTCAGGCCGCCATCTTGAATTCCAACTAAAATGAAAATCTTCTTTAAAAACAAAAAAAAGAATCACTTTCCTTTTTGAACAAGCAATTGTCTTTCAACTAACCTCTAAAATGTTGGAATTGGATAGTAATTTCTGTGAGTTTTTTTTTTGCAGAAAGTCATACAGCATAAACAAGTGGTTCTCAAACACTTCACCAGAAGAAATTGTTGACTTTGAAATTATTATTAAAAATATAGTAGCAATTCGGCCACAATGTTCATCAATATGTAAGCTGAGGTTTTATTTTGAAAAACTATTATTTAAATTATTGGAAGCCATCATGGGTCGTCTTAACAGTAACACTAAATATGCGAAAAAATACAGGTGTCAAACTAATTTTTCTAGAAGGCTCTATGAAAGTAAATCATATGTGACTCTTGCAAAAATCTATGCGTTCATAATATAACGTTATTGTTATTATAGTGATCGTAAATGGGACTTAGTCATATTTGAACATTTTCAGAAAACAAATTCATACAATTAATAGATGTCTTGTTACCTAGATTCAAACGAGGCCCAAGAGCATCAACTGGTTGACAGAGAATCTGCAAAGAAATCAAGAAAAAAAAAAACATTTTTAATCAGCATATTGGTATTTTTTTGCTATTATGAGGGCATTTTGTTTTTAATTTTTGTGCGAAATCAAACCAAATAATCAATGTATATGCACATAACCATTAAAATGTAACAACTACTACATTTATTTATTTATTTGTGTATTTATTTATTTAGCCATTTATCCAATTATCTATCCAATTAGTTAGCAATGTATTTATCCATTTATTTATTTGTGCATTTATTTATTTATTTAATTATGTATCCAATTATTCATCCAATTAGTTAGGAATGTATTTATCCAATTGTTTATTTATTCGTGTATTTATTTATTCATGTATTTATTTATTTTAAAGACTTCAAGACAAAAACATCTTTGATGTCTACAAATTGGATTATTTTTTAGGGGAATATCCAATTACTTTATAATAATAATAATAATAATAATAATAATAATAATAATAATAATAATAATAATAATAATAATACATTTCATTTATAAGCGCCTTTCAAAACTCTCAAGGACACGACAGTCACACACACACACTTTGTAAGCAAACATTTTTTAAAAATGACATGAAGAAAAAAAGGGGAAAGCATAGGAATAAAAAAAGTGTTGAAACAGCAGACGTAAAAAAACAACAATGTGAATTGAACCAAAATGGGGGGACATGAAGTGAAGACACTCAAAATGCAAGAATATCCTATTCATTGAAGACAATTGTATCATGTTCGGGGGAAAATGTATAATATTATTTCCATCACATAATTTCCAACTTACTTCAATTGAAATAATCCGATTAATTTATTTAAAATGTAATTTAAGAAAATATTAACTGGATTGTATGACTTTTCATCAAGAGTAGTTTTCCTTTCAATTAATTGATGTAGTCAATATGACACCCTGAATTAACATTTTTCAAATGCCGTTTTATCATTCATATTTTTTTTTATATAAAATGAGTAATAAATAAAACAATGAATCGATTCAAAGTTTTTTTTTTAAATTTAAACAAAAAAATGAATACACCGCTTTTTGGATTTAAAATGGAGCAAACTCCAAGCATCTTGAAAGCGTGCTGTGCTCTTGTGTGCACGATAACAATCAGATCAGAAGCACAATTGACTCTTAATCAATTGAAGTGGGCATGTCATGTCAGGGCTGCCTGGGAGCAGAGGGTGCTTGGGTGCCAAGTGTGTGCGTGTGTGTGTGTGGGGGGGGGGGAATAGATGGATAGATGTGAGGTCTGGTGGAGGAGGGGCCATCAAGCAGAGATTGTTAGTGTTCGTGGGAGCAGTGCAGCAACAACGATAACAGCAGTGTTTGTGTGTGTGCAAGTGTGTGTGCAAGTGTGTGTGTGTGTGTGTGTGTGTGTGTGTGCGCGCGCGCGCGCGCGCGTGTGTGTGTGTGTGTGCGCGCGCGCGCGCGTGTGTGTGTGTGTGTGTGTGTGCGTGTGTGTGTGTGCACGCGCAAGAGCATTACACAGGCAAATGTGTTTGAGTGGAAGTAGCTTGTGTTACGTTTTCCACTGAAGCTGCAAAACAACTTGCTGTAACTGACACACACAGTAATTCTTGTTTTTTTTTTGGAGAGTGTATGTCAGACCAAAAACATTTTATTTCCAAATATCATGAAATAATGTTATAGGTATGTCAATGGTTTGTGTCGATGAAGTGAGGAAGTTATAATTCGAGGTACTTTTGAGGCATCAGTTTGCAGGGTGAACCCCTCCTGGGTGAATCCATCAGGCTTTTCTTTCAGTTTAAGCTCATTGTAGGAAAATATAAAAGATATATGTACCCCAAATATGTTCACCTCTTTAATGCACCCTGTAACCTAATAACATAAGCTGTCCCTGTGAGTGTTCAAATAAATCAATTGAACATAAGTGGTGGGCCATAACTTTCAGATGTTGTTCCACAAAGCCCCCGCACTTCCCAGTTTTCACGTATTGAATATGTATCTCTTTTTTTAACACATTCATTGCCAGACACATGCAAAAAACTGTCCCCTCCAGTGCCAGGGTTTTTGTCATTGTCACTTGAATTCCAGAACCAACAGAATATTAGGTTTTAGGACTACATAAACATTCAATGCAGCGTAAGAAACGTTAGACTGTCTTCTTTCATCAGAAAAAAACGAGTTAATTCGTAAATTATATGGGTCCGGAGTTATCTGAGCTTAAAATGAGGGTGGCTGTTCAAAATACAACACAATACATACGTAGTGGTTTATATAGCGCTTTAACAACGGCTGAAGCTAAAACAAAGCGCGAACATGGAAAAAGGGAAATGCTGCCCCCTTGAGGAAAAAAAAAACAAACCATTGCCGGAGGCCATCGCCAGCACTTTATCAGCACCAAAGCATGAAAAAACAAAACACAAAGAAATTTGGGAATGGCGCTCCACGTCATATTTTTAATTTCCGGATACATTCATGAATGGCAGTGAATGAGTTAATTATTATTTTTCCCAATGTACAAAGTATTTCAATAATAATAATAATAGTACATTACATTTTAAGCGCCTTTCAAAGCTCTCAAGGACACTTTACAGTCACAGACAAGCATAGGTACTATCATAAATAAAATACAATCACACATAGAATGCAATAAATAAAATGCAATGATAAATAGAAACAAGAGAGAGAGCTACACAGAAAATGCAATTTTAAATAGGTGGGTGGTTTTGAGATGGGACTTGAAGGTGGGAAGGGAATCGATGTTACGAATGTTGGGAGGAAGTGAGTTCCAAAGTTTCAATTGTGGCTATTTGTGGAGCGCCAATCTCCTTCAAATAGTGGTGCTCGACTGTCCCGTAAATAAGCAAGTTGTTTTTCAAGATTGGACGGATCTTCTGATCACAATGACTTTTTTTTTAATACTCGCCAAACTGTGATTGGCTCTCACAGTGAACGATTTATGAGGCTACAACTTGCATTTTTCATTCAAGATAGAACACAAACGTGAGACAGAATATCCGGTTCAGCGACATAATCGAGGGAGAGCATGAATATCTTTGTTTCATGAACAGCCGGAGGATATGACAGTGGAGTCGACTTGCTTCGTTAAAAAAATAAAATCTTATCCAATCAAAATCACTTTGGACAAAGATCCTCTTTTTCTTATTGTTGTTGTTTTCAGCATTTTGTCATCTTCTGGTGATTTTCCATTTCCCCTCCCCCCCCCCCCTCGTTCCTTGCAGATTAAAATTCATTAGCAATCAAAGAGCCTCCGGAGAGTGCCGGCTCTTAATTACCTTCTCATTTGCATTTTTGCATATTAATGACTGCAGCACCCCCCCAACGCTTCCCCACCTCATCCCGTTTTTTTGCCGCAGTGGTTTAAAGGCACCTCAGCGCTCTTGTTCTCTGGGGATGAAGAGGAGGAGGAGGAGGAGGAGGAGGCGATTGGCCGGAGGCTAAGCTGCAGGCCTGGACTCGGCCCACCGACAACCCCCCCTCCCCCACTCCCTCCTCACACAAACACACCCGCTAACACGGTTCTTCCTGATGAGAGCTGGACAAGACGAGGATAGGGTTGGCTCGAGGCGTATGGAACGGGTGCTCTGTAGGTGGGGGGGGAGTTTTTGGGAGGGGGTTAAAGTTCAATGTCCCTTATCAACATAAGAGAGAACACGTGTCTCGCTCCCTGTCTAATTATTATCATATTGAGCCATTTAAGCACCTGATGCGAACAAAACAGAGCCCGAGAGAAAGTACTAGTTCGGAGGGGGACGCACAAGCCGAGGGGATTTTTATATCCCCCTGGAGAAAGGTGTACGACACTGAGAACGAGGCTACCGTGCACGTATGCAAGTGTGTTTTCGACATTATTGCCTCCGAGTGTTCACTGTGGGGGCAGTGAGAGGCTCATTTGGCTTAATGATGCTTCTCTGCCTGCATAGCAAGTGACGCGACACACTTGGATGGAAAGCACACAAAATAGAAGCCCCCCTTTCATGCATGGCGGCGGTCCGCTTGATCCATATACGGTCGGAGTCAACGTCGGACACGTGTTGTTTTAAAAGGTGGCTCGCAAACATCACGATTAATTTTTGAGATGGAGCAGACCACACATGGACAACAGGTTCAAACACCATCTCATAAACTAGCTAGCTAGCTAGCTACCATGTGTGTGTGTGTGTGTGTGTGTTCGTGTGCATGCGTAGTCGTCACTCCCTGTGAATAAAGTTATTGCCCCTTAATTCCTGAAGTGAATGAAAAAAATATTTTCATGAGGGAAAATCATATTCACATCTTTTTTTAAACAAGTTACAACTGCGAATAAGGTCCTTAAAGGACAACCGACACATTTTTTTTTGTTTCCTAACTGACTTCAGAAAAACGTTTTATAGCATCTAAAATACCCAAAACACGCAGGCTGATATTTTTAGTCTAATGCAAAACACCAATAAAAATGACTTAAAGTGTCCCAAAACTGCAACAAAATGAGCAGCAAATTGGGGTCCCGCCTCCAGTTTGTGACGACACGCCAGGATACACCGTCACAAAATCAAAACAATGGCTTCAGAGATTTTAGATTCGGAGAAGATGCTTTCCTGCTACTCATCCAGTTATGAATATGATTCAAATACTTCTGAAGAGGAAAGCATAAATTTTTGCAATCGATTAAATAAGTCCTTCCGTATAAATTCGAGCCGTCAGGCCCCCAAGTAGCGCCCAGAAAATGCACAAGATGGCGCTCAAGCTCCGTTGGAAATGGGCTGATTTGTCTGCTGGGAATTTGTGTCAACTTCTGTATGGTGTTACCGCAACGATTCACCATCACATTATTTATGTGGTTTCCTTCTAATTTCGCCATCAACACGGATCAACACAAAGTTTTCAGACCAAACAAAGTACCCAAAATGCATCGTGTGTCGCTTTCTCGGTCAGGGGCGTTCCTGACGTGATGTCACGTCAGGCATCGTCATCAACTCGAAAACAAGACTTCCTGAATATTTAGCACGAGTCTTAAAATGTAAAATATAGCTATATGCCGTGGAATCTTGCGCTCAGTAGAAGTCATTTGAAGTCATTTTACAAATTATGGACACAACTTAACTGGAGGTGTCGGTTGTCCTTTAAAATTGAAGAGTAAATATATCCTTGTTTTTTAAAATAATTGTTGCTTTGAGAAGAGGTGTAAAAAAGGATAACAAGGAACAAGACAAACAAAATGCCCGAATATGATTAGCCATAAATATTCAAACAAGAAATGCGCAATAATACCAGAATACACTGTGGTATACTATATATTATACTGAGAGGATATTAGTTTTTAATAAAAATACACAAAAGAACAAACCTGAAGCGGTAAGTGGATACAATCCAATGAAATGAACCAAAGTTTCGAGAAAATATTGCGAGATTTTTTTTTTGGGGGGGAGAGGATGTGGGGGCTGTGGGGGGTGGGGGAGGTGGTAGAGGGGGAGTATATTACCGTGTCATTTTGGCGTAAACCCGCTAACAAACAAACAGCTGTCAAAGCAATACCTCCTGCTGTACAGCTTGGCGGAGTTAAAAAAAACAGCCAAAAAAAGCAATTACTTTATTGTACTTTTCGGGGTGTGATTGCCTGTCACTTTAAAGATGCTGTTTTTTATAGTAGCTTGGAGTACAAATAAGAGCTCCAACTAACTAAGGTCATATCATACATGGACGCAAGTGCATTTTAAAGTTAGTCAGTTTGGTGGTACATGAAAAATCCCATATTTTTGGAATTGATACTTGATGGAAAAGGTTTGAGAGTCACCAATTGAAAGGTTCATAAATACCGCAGCATTGATGCTAGTTTCGTTAGCCTACTATGGTGTTTTTGCATTGTTTTAGCATTCAGCTATCATACTTATTTATGTTACACTGTTTGTTTCAAAACAAAATGTGTAATTCTAATATGATTCATCAAGTTTTATAGTTAAGTTTAAACAGGTGTGACAATAAGGAACTTAAACTTAGGTTGGGTTTATTGTTGTTATTTTATCAAGTGTGTATATGTATGTGTGTAAAACGTGTGGGATGTCTGGGTGGGGGTTAATGAGATGTTCCGTGACCTCTCTAACCTGGTAGGATGGCCCGAGGGAGATGGTGTGAGACAAACAGGAAGTCGTAGTGACAACGAGATTTGGCCGTTTTCCAACTACGCTCCCCCTCAGGGTGGTCCACTGCATATAAATGGACACCAAAATAAAATGTTATAAAGTGCACAGTATACGATTCGACTTTCAGTCACATTCTTGTATGGCACAAAACATAAGAACTTAAATGTTGCTTTTTTTCAATAATATGTGGAAATGATGGTACAAATATTTATTCAAGGCACAGGAGACAGCGTTCAAACATTGTTGTGACTTTCCTCCGACTAATGATCTGAACATAGAGAACACTGCCACCTGGCGGTTAGATTCCACACTGTTCAAAAGTGACGTCACACTCTGATCCGATTGGCGGGAAACTTTTTGGATTGGACTTTAAATCGATTTAAACTCTGTCACAGAAAAAGAGAAAATAACAGAATAGCAAAAAAAAAACGATATAAACCTGAAAGAAAAAAAATGATAAATACTAAAACAGGACGTAAATCTGTGTCTTTGTGTGTCATATTACAGTACAGTACTGTATTTGTTATTTTGTTTTGACTTAAAGATGGCGCCACGAGAGTGACTGCCTTGACAGCAGCTCCTGTACATGTATTTCGTTTTTTGTACTTATTTTCCTTCCCTCTTCCTTTTATAGTTGATGCTGTGAAATGTAGATTTCTCCAGTGTGAGACTATTAAAGGCTAATCTAATCTATAATAAAATAAAAAAAACAAAGAAATTAAATAGATTGACAGCAATACAAATATAAAATGATGGAATGACCATAACAAATAAAACATGATAAAATATAATCCACCCATCCATTTTTCCGCACCGCTTATTCCTCATTAGGGTCGCGGGGGGTGCTGGAGCCTATCTCACTTGTCTTCAGGCACGAGGCGGGGGACACTCTGAATTGGTTGCCAGCCAATCGCAGGGCACACAAAGACGTACAACAGTCACTCTCACACTCACACCTACGGACAATTTGGAGTGGTCAATCTGCCTGCCATGCATGCTTTTGGAGTGTGGGAGGAAACCGGAGGACCCGGAGAAAGCCCATGCGGTCCCGGGGAGAACATGCAAACTCCAGACAGGGAGGCCAGACCGGGATGCGAACCGGCGACCTCTGCACTGTGAAGTTGTAGTGCTAACCACTGGACCACCGGGCCGCCCTACAGAGAACATACATTAATGTTGAGATAAATTAAAATGGAATTTGAGATTGGGCGACTACAAAAAAAGAAAATTATTGTTACTACTTTACTGGCAGAGAAAAAACGCAAATACAGTAAAGTCTCGTTATATCGATATCGGATATATCGATAGTCCCGGTTATATCGATACTATTTCTATGCACGCACGGAGAAAATTACATGCAAACAGGGTCGGATATATCGATAGTCCCGGTTATATCGATATTTTTTCGGACTCCCTTGAATATCGATACAACGAGACTTTACTGTATGTAAATCGTAACACTGACTTGTACTTTGTTTTGGCTTTATTTTATTGTTAAAAATTATTACTGTATTTCAGTGTACAAACGTTTGGCACCCATGTTCTTCGGATGTAAAAAAAAAAGTTTGCTGATTTTAGTCATTCTCTTGTGAAGATAACCACTTCTCGATCTGTATGGGAGAATCCAGGTGATCGTAGAAGGTTCATGATTTTTCTTTTGGATTTTTGTTTTTGTTTTCTGGCAATGGCAAAGAGGAAAAATGTATGAATAACCACAGTAAATTAGTATGACTGTTCAGTAGAATATGAACAACACTTCATTCTACATTAATTCATACATGGAGGTTGAAAACATGCCGCTAACAGCTACATGCAAATTGTAACATCCTTTCTATGTCTGAATTTTACTTTGTGTCAAGCAATTTATATGCAGCCGTGACTGTTCATAAAGAGCTCTATAAAAAAAAAGCAAAGTTTGAGTTGTGCTGGATCTCATTAGGCCAGTGATTACCAACAACTGTGCTGGGAGACTGCCAGATATGCCATGGGAAATTATCCAACTTGACTTAATTAGTTTGAAAATTATTGTTTCTTTCATCAGCTCTTTCAAGTGCAACAGCTTTGTATTCAACTAACCACGCACAGATGTCCCTGTATAAGTAGATTTATGATTAGGCTTGTCATTCTTTCAGTATACAGTACATTCGTTTTGAAAATTAAAACTATCCTTCCAAAACTTCTGAGAGGGACAAAAAATATTAAAAAATAGCTTTTCATTCTGTTCCATGAGTGTATTTAATGTCTTTTGTATCCTTCTATTAACTGACGCATTGAACAATTGGCTTCCTCTGCTGGTTTGAGAGCTGCAAACAGTGACTTCTTTTAAGACATGACGACAAAAATGTCAGGAAAAAGCCTTCCTCGTCAGAGGTAGTTTATGTGTTGAGTGTTATTTTAACATGAGTTGGAACGTTATTTCTGAGCTCTGCCACATCCCTTGTCAGAAAGAGGTTGTGTACACTTTGGGCACCCTTCGTGTGGTTTTACTTCCTCTCTCTCAAAAGAAGTAAATTCAGGGGTTCCAGTTATATATTATGGTGTAGAATGTTCACATACGTATTTAGACAGAGACACAAACAAAGACAAATATACACATTAAATACATGGCATCTGATTAAGGCGGTGTTGGCTAATATTCACTGAATCGAAATGATGCTTGCTGATGTACCAGAAGTTTTTTTCCTAATTTAAAATATTTGCTTTGGCGGCGCAAAACAGAATAGTTTGGTAAAATCGAGCAAACAAAAACATGCCCATCCACTTTTGGAACCACTGTTTTTCTTTTTATTAGAAAGATTTGTATATTGTTTAAACCAGACAACCAGATGCCAGACATTTTTGGATATATTACAAAAAAAAAAAAAGAAAAAAAAATACAACATGGAATTACATGATTTTCGACTGTGTGGATGTAGTGGTCTCAAATACATTTTGTTTTCATCACCAGAAAGTGCAAATTCTGCCCCAAAATAATTCACCTGCTTGCAGCTTCATAAACAAGTGGAGCAAAAATCAGCAAACAAGAGTCACATTGAGCAAACAAACTACACATCGTCATTCGAAATATTCAACTCATAATTTGTTATACATTTGGTATTCAGATATTGCACGGTCGTGTATTTTGGTGCATGACATGACTCTTGTGTTTACTATTTTAAAGCCCAGTTTGAGCACTGGGAAACGTCACACAGAAACCATTTGACGTTGCTCAAAATAAATAGCCTATTATCTAAATTAATCTCCCAGGTTGTGTTGTGATCATTATCGTTCTTCTCACTAGACTGCAATAACTTTGTGCTGATTTGCAAAAAAAGTGCTCAAGACGGATACCTGATCCATACTTGTACTGTACAGGGGAACTGGTTCCTAAAAACTGAGGTTGCGTTCGTTTTTAGGATTGTACGGTAGACTGCATCAAATGACCTGACGGGCTTGTAGGTTGCCCACCCCCGTATTACGCGACATTCAGCACAGCTTCGAAAGGGTCTCCCGAAATGAGAAGCAATCACGTTCCTCCTTGATAAGCAAGCACGCGAAGGGCGTTCGATACGACCGTCCATCATCCACGAAATGATTCAAGTGTATTTTCTCACGATGGGGAATTGAAATAGCGTCACCGAGGCGACGACAAAAGGAAAAAAGGACGCCAAAACACATAATGGAAGATGGATGGCTTTATATCGCAAAGTGCTAACGTTTACAATCGCAGAAGCTGAGAGGAAGATTAATAAAAACATAAAAAAAGCTAAGTCGTCACGTGTGTGGAATATGAAAGGGGGATATCACAGTATGAAGTGATGGAATGTTTGCTTTAAGTGGCTGCATGACGGGTATCACTTCCCGGTGATACCCTTCAAAGCGGAGACTCACCAGACGGCTTCCTTACTAAAGGTATGAAATCAATATCATACTTGATAAGAAGCTCCGCCCCTCTTTTTCCTTGTGTCTTCTAATCAGCGCAGTGGCACACATACAAAGAAAGCCTAATGCATAGAGCAGTGTTTTGTTTCCACCTGAGAAGTATTTGCACAAAGAGGCGAAAATAAAAAAGGAGACCCGCAACATTCCGTATCTTCTGGACGTTTTGACCACATCGTTCCCAAAACTCACGCCACCCTAACCCTAAAAATATGACAACTCAAAACCTTCACCCACACCCGCAGTAGCTCTTTCTACATGTATATGCTAAAAAGCAGGAGGTACAAAATTCTGTTAGGAGTGGAGTTTAGAGCTAAGGGAACCGGGAACTTGGAACAGCTTTCTGTCACTTCGAAGCTGAGCTGGGGTGGGGGGGGGGGGGGGGGGGGGGGGGGGAGCAGCCTAGCCTTAGTTTGTGAATGACAGAACAAGACCCAGAGCAGCCCCTAATTTCTTGGGAGTAGTGACCGATGACCTCTGCCCGTTATTTTTTCTTTAAAACTATGGGCGGTTTACATTTTGCTCGGATCTGAGCCCAGAATTCCTTAAACCGAACACCTAATGCGCAATAGGTTTGTTCTTAAATTTTGAGGGTGCAGGGCCAACTCCCGATCTGGAGTTGGCCCAAATTTCATTGAAATCTGATGGTGGCCTCTGAGCTTACAAGAGGCAAATGTTCCTTAAGATTAAAACATACTCTGAGAGTTCTGGGGCAGCGCATCTTTTCTGTTCAGGCCCGATGCACCCCACTAAGTACTGAAGGCAGCTTACATAAGTGCCATCAAGATTCTGTTTTGACACACATGCCACAAAGCTACCCCCCCCCCCCCCACAAAACTCCCTAACAGTCTACTGATCTCATTTTTAAAAGAGAAAAACATTGATCATGGTCGTTGGTGTTGTTTTATGGCTTTCTCAGATATATTCAGCAAAATAGTCTTTGATAAGAGAATAAACAAAAAGTCAAGGTGCACGAATGAGAGAAGTCGCATTGCATTGAGTCTCTGAGTTTAGCAACAAACAAGAATAAAAACAATAAATTAATTCAAGTAAAGCTTAAACATCCGCACGATTAGCGTCAGCTTGTAGTTTGGTCTGAAAACACAAAGCAGAGAGAAAGAGAGAAAAAAATAAAATAAATGAAGGACAAGATGCCGGTTTTGGTCAAAGAGGGCCTCCAGAAGGCTCACAATCACAGAGCGTTGAAACATTTTTTTTTCAATGGGTGAAATAAAATAATTCATAATTCATCAGTTTGACTGAAATTACATACATCTCATCTGCGTTGCAGATCTTTGTACAATGCACGGCCTTCATAATAGGACCATTCCCAATGTTTTTCAACCAAGGTCAAAATTTTGAATCTTTTACCAAACAGAAACACACAAGTTGGGATTCACCGTGGTTTCAAAGGCTAATGATTAAACAATTCAACGGGTACGTCGTAAAATATTGTATCTTTGTTCTCCTTTGGTATTAGTCAAAGTATACATCACATGTATACGATGCAAGATTACTTCTAATGGGTGGAACTGACCCAGCCCCCCTCCCCTGGTGGCCTTTCTGAGGTCGTTTCACCCAAGCAGGATAAAAACATTGAGAGTTAGTGCAAACGTTCGCGCTACGCCACAGCTAAAGCACCACTTCCAGTGATGTCAGGCTTGAAAATCCCAGAAAAGACACACGACCAACCGTGGCCTAGTAGCGGGCCGAGTCGACATCACCCACATCCACTCCTAAGGGGAGTGGTGTTGTCGAGTAACAACTTCAAGCAAAGCCCAAAAAAGAAAAAGAAGAAAAAAACTTGACATCCTGCCACCTGTGACATACCAAGCCACTTTCACACAGAGAAGGCACCAGTGCTGGTTCTGAACCGGCGCTTGGCTTGGTTCGGTTTGACTTTTTGTTTATTCTTAAGCATAAGTGTTTTTTTTTTCTTTCAAAATGGCGCAACCGCATGGTCACAAAACCCCCCGACGCCCTACCTCGAGCAACCGGTGCAACTTTTAGCCTCTCGGCTCTGAACCAGCACAGGTACAAGTATCGTCCGAAATGCTTTCACACCTGTAATTTGCTTCCTGGCTCGTTACCAGTTTATAACTGAGTAAAATTAGTCCCCGTTTCTCGTGAACCAGCCAAACTGTTTTCAACTCTTCTGTTTCGGGAAAACATGTAGCAATTGGAATGAAAACAGGAGTTTGAAGTCAAGTGTGAAAGCACCGTACGACTGTAAGAGGAAACAAAAGGTCTAAATGTACAAAGGTTTTGATGGCTCAAAGGTTGTCATAAAACAAAACTGTTTTCGGTCTGTTCTAAAGACAGACATCGGTTTGCTTTTTTCTTTTGAATGAAGATGGCGACCTAAGAATGTTTTATATTAAAGTACACTCAAGGCCCGGACAGCAGCTGACAATGACCAGCGTGGGGTGAACCCTAGATTTATGCAAATATGCACCAAGGGAGGTGTGAAGTAAACAAGCGACTGTCCGATGAGGTGTTTTGGGGGTCCCGTTATCATCGCACACTGAGGAGGGGAGTTGGGGAACAGATGGGGGCGGGCAACGTTTTGTTGACACAAGCTTATCCCGAGACCCTGCAGTCCGCCACACAGCAAAGCGTGCTAGCGCGCAAAACAAACAACTTTCTCCCCTTTACCGAAAGACACTTATTTAGACAGCTCGCTAAGCGCTAACTTCAAGTGCTAATAGTTACATGAATTATCTTTAACCGGGGGTTTCTTCTCAACCACTAGTTTTCTTTGTTTGTCTGTTTTTAGCAGAATGTCGTAAAACATCAAAGTAAAGTTTAAAAAATGGATATTGATTTACCAACACCAAGTAAAGGGACGATCTCATATGCAACTCCCCCCCACTCTCTCTCAAGTACCCGTTTAGCGAACAAAAGTGCCCTTGTGTTGTAACAAAGTGCTTGCGGAGCCTGCCTCGTTCTGATTAAGGTGCAATTGAGGACAGGAGGAATACAGGAGAGATGATCTGGTATCGGGCAAGGGGAGGGGCAAACTTGGGGATAGGTCCAAGTAGGGATGGGCATATCAATTGTTTGACGTCGAAACAAATCTTGTTAAAATGGAGTGTTGGGCTGTCCCGTTCATTCCGGGTCAACTCGTTTGTGGTTATAAAACTTAAAAAAAAAAACTTCTCAAAATGCAGAAATGGGAGTTTGGGATACTTTTTCGCTCTTGTTCATTACAATAAAAGCAGAACAAATGAGGAAATCAATTCAAATGCCCATCTCTAAATTAAAAGATCAGCAAATTTGGAATATGACGCCAGCTTGGTTCCACCAAGCAGTACGATTCTGAACTTTTCAGGTTATGACAGTATTTCGACTTTACAGTTCCACTTTTCAGTACTCGACGACGACAAAAGTGTTTTAGACCGTTTGCTTCCGAGAGCGTCGCTCAAGCCACCACTATTTTTTAAATTGTTTGACATATAATTCCTGCCATTCATAACTTTGGTATTTCTACGAATAAGGTAACCCCGGACCGTCCGTCTATACTGGACTGCGGTGAAACGAACCGGAGTGCTCGGTGGAAACGTGACTTTGAGGAGAGACGGAAAAGTGCGCTGAGGCTGCAGCTCAAGGTGCATGTTTGAACAGGCCGGGACTGACTCACACACTGATGATGTGGCCAGAGGGACCCTGGCTGCCACGCACACATGCACAAACGCGCACACACGCACCCATGGTAACGCCAGGCTCTATTATAATCATATCCCTTAAGGGAATTAGAGGTCCACAGAGTGCGTGGGGAAGGGGGTGGGAGGGCGCGATCTGATCCCCCTCCCTCCCACTGCATGAAAACGTGGCTGAGCTGTGGGAGATTATTTTTTTGGAATGCATCAGACATGGCGAGAGCCGCCTCCCTTCCCTTTTCCTCCCGTCAACCAGCTGCAGCTGCACTTCTATTTGGCCCCCGTGACACGGGCAGGTATTTACTGCTTTCTACATCGTCCAGGTTGTGAGGTTCCAAAAAAAGGAAAGCATAGGGGTAAAAAAAAGTATTTCAATATCTACTGAATGTTCTATTCATTCTCATTCGGTCTCCCTGTTGTTCCCTTAAACCTGCGCCTTTTCACACAAGGACACACTGCACAAAGCGAAGCACATTCATTCAATCACTTCAAACTACTCATTTTTAGGCAGGAACTGTCAAGTTTTTTTTCTTTCCTCCATCTCCCCTCAGGTGACCCCAGACCATCGCTCAACAAACATTCATACGAGTTGTTTACCAACGCTGTGAGAAATACGACATCCGGCCCACGAGAAGGCCAGAATTGTTAACAGGGATGTCATATTAGCCCATGCTGTATATAAATGTATACATTATAAAGTGTCAAGTACCCAGTCAACTAACACAAAAAGGAACAAAAATAAAATTAAGACAGGAAAAAAATGACATTGCAGAGGTGTGAGGGCAGCGAGAGCGTTTTAAAAACAGCAAGCCTCGTACTACCTCATCCTGCAATCCTGGAGCCCCCACCAATGTGGATTCGACTCAATCGCTAAAACAGAATGATGGATTCTCCCGCTAATTTTTTTTTTGTTATCGCATAAGTAACACTTCAATCAAACCCTTGTTTATGACTCTTTCAGGAACATTTGGAGAGCGAGAGAAAGCAAGCGAGCGAGCTGTTGCATCACAAGTGTGGCAAGTTTTCCTTGCATATGCCATATTATGGCAACGTTGTTTCTATGGTAACTGTACATCTCTAGACCTGCAAAAGAATTACAAAAAAAAGCTGTTTTCTCTGGGAAAGATTTGTCCTCGCTTCACCCGTACAGCAGCCGGAAGGAGCTCAGACACCTTTGCTCAAAGCTCACCCGAGAATTAATAACCTAAAATCAACTGCATAGTTTCTTAGTGTCCTTTATACATTTTGTCAATGTATAAAAACCCCTATTATTAATGATAAGAAAGAAATGGCCCAGAAAGGAGATGTTGCGGGTGCGTGATTCGAAGTGTTCGTTGCTCTTTAAACAGACTCAATTGCTTTCACGTCGACTTTGTTTCCCAAAGTAAAAGGAGAAAGAAATGTTCAGATTAAATTTTTTGTGACACCCTGATTTGGTTTTTATAGAGCCATATGCAGTTTGTTTTTTTTATATCTATATATTTTCTTTGAAGTCCATCTATTTTTTTTCTCCTGGTGGAGCCGAGTTAGGTGACGGTGTCCGTCAATTTTCTTAAGAGATTGTCTCAGGGTCCGGCCACCCCTACTAGATGTGGGCTGTGCACGTGGGACGGCTCCACCTCAGACTTGAGAGCTTCCGAGAGTTGTTGCCCCTTGATGATGTGAGGCTCCAGGCCAGTATCTGAGCCGGGGCTCAGCAGGCCCAACGGGGCATCCAGGAGCCCTGGTTCTCGCACCCGAGGCTTTCGGCCCCGGCGCGACGGGATGCCGTTGCAGCCGTCCTTCTTGAGGTGGCGGTGCAGGTGGTCCGAGCGGACAAAAGTCTTAAAGCAGCTGGAGCATTGGTAGGGGCGCAGGCCGGTGTGAACGCGCATGTGGTTCTTCAGGTCGTAGTTGTGAGCAAAGGCCGCCCCGCATTGCGTACAAAGGTAAGGCTTCTCTCCCGTATGCTTCCGCATGTGAACCTTGAGCTTGTCCTGCCTGGAAGGAAGAAGGAAGGGACATTAGAATAATGTCGAAAGAAATACACTTCAGAAATATATAAATTTATTGATTCGTACAATGTCAACAAAATTATTTTTGTGAAACTTTTTTCTGCCGTTGTACAGTTCAGTCTTCTGTCATTTTTTTTGTACATGCGGTACTTGTTTTTTTTGTGCCCCTCATCCCCACCTATTTCAATTTTGCTGTTGTAGATTGTAAATTTCTCCACTGTGGGACTATTAAAGGTTTTCTGATTTCTGATTAAATTACCATAGTTTCTGGTGTTTAAGGTGCACACAAACGCCTTCATTAATTTCTTCAAAAGATGATCCTTATAGGCTGGTGCGTCTTAAATGTGAAATCATATTGAGCCACAACAGGTCTCGCAATGACAGCCACCGACTCCATTTCCTGCCATATAAGTAGTGCGTGGTGCATGCTGGGATATAAAAAAAGGCGTTTCATTTCAATAATTTCTTAAAATTACTTTGCAAGGTGGAATTTTGTCTTGCTTATTTCACAATTTTCCATTTTTGACATGATTAGAAATGGACAATTTAGCGGTTTTTGCTTGTTTTTGTATTTAGTGTATCAAAAAAAATCATCTTTATGAAAAATTTAAGGCCAAAACATTTCACGAAAACATAAAATAACTGTCTTCTGTGTTGCAATAAAGATGATTCTGATTCTGATTATTTTGTTTTTGGTTGCTGTTTCAACTATAAGATGGCGCTGCAAGAGTGGCTGCCTTTACAGCAGCTCCTAGATTTTGTTTTTCTATGTATTCTTTTTCATTCTCTTTTCCTTTCATACTTTACTGTGAAATAGGAATTTCTCCAATGGGAGACAAAGGGTATCTCATCATCAAAAGTTTAAAGGAAAGATTGGTAATCTCAAAAATGTATATTCATTATTGTATTGTGATAAACTGATAAAACCGTGGAATAGTTTTGCTGTTTACAATATGGATGGAGTGAGTCCAGATTTTTAGGGGTGTTTATTCAGCATCTGACTGTTTTTTTGACCACTATGCATTTGGGAAAGCCAATAGAATGTTTAATCCCCTCCACATATTACACATAGAGCGAACGGCAATATGAATGAATAACTAATTTTCAACTTTGAAGTAAAAAATAATGCTGTTTATTGTTGTTTACATGGACAATTAAAAATGTTGGTTCGGATTTCAGCAAGCATGTTTGCTTCCACGGGCCGAATAAAATGACAAGTCGGGTCAGATTTGGCCACCGGGCCTTGACTTTTAAAGCTGTTGTCTAATTGATGCATAATGTAACCCCAGCCTCTGCTGTAGCGCCTTAAAAGGTGGTGTGCCTTACTTTTGGAAAATGTTTTAAAATGTCATTCACTGATGGTGTGCTTTAAAATCCGGTGTCCCTTATAGTGCAGAAAATACGGAACATAGTAAATGTGTATTTTTTTATTTTGGCTTAATGAATAAAAATTTGGTTCACAACCAGTGGTGTAAAGACCACTTCCCTATTGCCTGCCCCCAAATTGTTATGTCAAGCGGGGCGACTCAAATCAAATCATAAAGTCTGCATCTTTATCTGTGTAATTGCACTCAAGGGCACAACTGTAGCCTGACAATAAAGCCCAACGTTCACTGTTACCTGGCATTTTTTTATGGGAGGAAGGCAAACCGCCGTCAAACGAGTGGGAATTAAGTTTTTCAAAGTTAAACTCCAGATCAAGCAAACATTCTTAGCGTCTGGAATGAAGTTAACCACTATTTCGAGTTGCAACTAAAAACAAACAAAAACAAAAGCACACAGAGAAAATTGACACGTCACACCATTAACAGGGGATGTGCCGCATACCGAGTACAGTATAACATGCTCATGCAGTCGTAAAGTCATGATGGCAAATATTTCTATGGAAAAACATTTAAAAGCCCAAAATATAAAACCATTAAAAGAAAAGAGTTTTTACGGAAACTGTTGTATGATGATGCTAATGCGCAACTCACTCGTTAATTGCAGGCTATTTGAAAGATCAAATGTTGTAAATTGCTCAACTTCAGTCAGTATGTGTGCTTTGAACACAGCATTCCTCAAACAGACAATTTTTTTTGGGCGGGGTTGACATCCAAGACGGTTATAGGAAAGCGACAATTGCGACTAGCACGACACGGGTGAGGAAAGAGGGCCACGAGCGTTTTGAATGCACAGCTATCGCACATCGTGGTACAATACTCTTACACACAGGCTGAGCTCCAAAATTACTCCCTGTGGCAGCCTCGAAGGTCACATGCCCGCTTGACCTAAATTACAAGGACACTTTCTTCTGGCTCTTGTGCCCCCCACCGCCATTTGACAACGTAAGGAATTTAAAAAGATTAGCAGCACTCATTCTAAACAAGGAGACAACCATTCGTGCAAACCTTGCTGTAAATCTAAGATAACCGGGTGTGTAAACGCATGTTAATACCAGCACGGACAGAGCTGAATTCTTTTAAGGACAAGAGTGATTGATAACCAAGTGTGAGGCACTACTAACCCCGATCAAACAGGATTAAGATTACAAATAACCCACTTCCCACTGCTGTTCAAATTTAAGCATGAGGCCAATTCAGTTCACATTAGTCTCCCCTACCTCTCGTGCCAGCACAAGTTGTGGGATTTTGAGGCCCACTGCATCTATTTCAAGCACGAGTGCTCTCATTGATTAATTACAGGAGGGATTTCAAGGAAAAGACGGGCCTCCTTAATACAGGGGAATCAGTCAGTGTCTCGCTAAACTCCCCTCACATTTATCTGAGCGCGGCACAAGTCCAATTTCATTCGCAAAGTAAAGGAGCGACATAGCAAGAAGAGCGGGGGCGTATAAACTACTCCTCTGTGGGCAATAATCAACACGGGCAGTGATCAAAAGTTCAAATGGCCACATTGAAGCACAATCCAGGGCCCATAACCCCCTCATTCTGTATCAGAACTTTATAGCGGCCCTCCAAGATAACGCCAGCCAGCCACAGCCTTCTTTTATAGGTCCCCTACGCTACAGGTCCAGGACTTTGCTTCAGAGAACACCACAATAAAAGCAACTTTTATCACCATGTTGGAGCTGGAATATGTCTGGATGCTAAGCAATGCAAAAATAAACACCGCGTTGGCCCCTTAACGCAAAGCCTAAATCTCCTACTCTTGAATCCGCAGGGACATCCCACTCGAGGAGGTCCTTTGCCAAGTCCAAAAGTGTTTGAACACGTGACGCGGTGCAGTGGCTTCAGTAATTGGGCTTACCTGGTAAAGCGCACTTTGCAGATGGCGCACTCATAGGGTTTCTCCCCCGTGTGTGTTCGGATGTGGCGGGGGAGCTTGCCCGCTCCTTGAATGACCTTGGAGCATATGGGGCACTTCTGAAAGGCCTTGGAGCGCATCTTCCTCTCTCCGCCACCCCTTTCGCCGACCCCCCTCTCCCCTCCGCCCACTCTGTCATGGCCGGCGTTGCTCCGTGACAACCACAGCGGCGAAACACCCGCCGCCATGCCGGCGGAAGGCGTGTCCTCAAGATGAGTGCTGTTAAAGTAATTGTAGTAAAATTCCATGTCCGGGTCATCGCCGTCGCACGGATCCTCCCCGGCCGCCACCCGCTGCTTCTGTCTCTCAATGGAGTCCATCATCTGCTGCAAGAGGGCACTAGCCGAGCCCCTTTCCCTATCCATCAGCTGCAGGGCGGCCTCCTCCGCCTCTGGCGTGTTATTGCCCGTCCGAGCCTCGGGGGGGAGGTAGAAGTGCCCGTTCTGGGAGGGAGGGCAGTAAAATGACCCGAGGCTCATTCCGTTTCCCTGCACCGCTTCCCCATCCTCGTCATCCTCTTCCTCATCTTCCTCCTCTTCTGGCTCATGGATGGGGGCCTGGGCCAAAGCCAGGGCCAGTGGGGAGTAGGACTCACCGCGGCCACCGGGCACGCCGTTGCTGGGGGTCCCTCCGTTGCCGTGGTTAAAGTGCAGGTGCGTCGGCAGGTCCCTGAGCTCTGGCGTGCTGCAGTTGCTGCCCCAGTGCGCCCCTCGCTGGAAATACTCCAAAAACTCCCGGGCCAGCACCTGGTTGCCCTGGTTGCCCAGCTCGCCTCCTCCTTTGCTTCTCGCCGCATCTTTGTTTTGCTGCTCACTGCCCGCCTGGAAAAGGATCAGACGGGAGATGGACTTCAGATATTCTGTACAGTAAGTTTGACAAATGAATCGCCGCCCCCAATATGGTCGTGGTTGGGTGTGTTAATATCTTCAAGCGTACACATTCGACAAATAATGAACAGCAAAACATGTCACAGTACACTGTGAAAATGCTGTCAGTACTGTACCCCTTGGAAAGCAATACGGGTCAGAGCAGTTACAACCAGTTGGAAGTGGTCCCGACCGTTTGGAAATGGTCCCGACCGGCTGGAAAGGGTTCTGACCGGCTGGAAACGGTTCTGACCGGCTGGAAACGGTTGGCTCTCAGTACTGTGCGTGTTGGAAAGCAATACAGTTCCGTCCGGTTAGAACTGTTCCCGACTGGCTGGAACCATTCCCGACTGCCTGGAACTGGTTCCGGGCAGATGGGACCGGTTCCCACCTGGAACCGGTTGGCTGTCAGTACTGTACATTTTGAAAAGCAATATGGTTCAGGGCGGTTCCAACCAAATGGAAGAGCTTTCGGACAGTTGGAACCAGCCCGACTGGTCCCAACCTCTTCCAACCAATTAGAACCTGTGGGAATTGTTCGGAACCTATTCCAACCGGTCGGAACCAGTTCCAATTGGTCAGGACGGTGGGAACCGGTCCGGAGAGTGAGTGAGTGAGTGAGTGAGTGAGTGAGTGCTGCAGAGATTGTTTGGGCTAACATTGGTAGACAGGAGCCAATTGCATGTTGCAACATTAGATTATGTGGACATGTAGCTGAGATATGCCCGGAAAAAAACAGTGTGCGGTTCCTACGCACAAGAAAGCAATTGGCTCAGAATGAGTAAGCGTTGAACGAGGCCCAAGGCCGTGGGTGTGCGTTTGGCATGGTGGGAGCCGCTGATAACTGCCTTTACGTGAACTTGACGGGGGTTGACTACACCACTTAATGAAGGGGCGAAACACGAGGAAATCACATCTTCTGGGTAAACGATTATTCTGGTTTGAAAACACACACACACACACACACACACAGTCAGTGGCATGAATTATTTTTTTAAATGATCATTACTAGTCTTTGAAATTCATTACCGATTTCAATGGTACCACTTCCAAGTTACAAAATAAAATAAAAACACAATGGAAGACATTTGACCAACACAACTGAAAAACTGCTGATAACAATACCAAACTCCCCAATGTCCCATGTTGTCCTAAATTGCTACAGTCCATAAATGACGTCCAACATACTCAAAATTAAAACTGCATCCGCTGTTTAGGTGGTTCTGCAAGTGTGATTACACGATGACCACGAGAGCCATTTGGGAAATTAACTTCTCTAGAATGTCAATTTATTAGAGATTGGAAACTACTTAGAATCTCAAAATCTGACTCATAATCGAGTTAATGTTTCTGTTTTTGAAAAATTGATTTGGACTAGGGAGGCATATAACTATATTGGAAGTGGAAAAATGTCAGATTAATCAATCAATTAGCAATAAAATAGGATTGAAAACAAAGAGACACCTCAAGATACACAAACACTATGGTCAGTTTAATCACATCCTGCTGCATGACTTAACACAAAAACATGCAGTGTTATTTATTTATTACATTTTATTTTATTTCAATTCAACTACTTTCCATATCTGTCGCGCTACATATTTGTTTTCTGAATGCGCGAGACATCAATTTCACCATATCCATACATAAAGACGTCTGACATTAGCCCAGTCAAGCTGAATGATGAAAGACTTACAAGCCCGGACTGTTATCATACAATTCTGGCAGTGACCACCCCTGTCCTGCTCCCAAACGTATTTTGGTTTAGTGATGCACTCTCCGAACTTATTTCAAAGAGAGAACTTTATCTGACGAAAATGCTTTTCTTTTAGACTAACATTGAGATGTGAGGAAGAGATGGTGGTGGTGGTGGTGGGGGGGGGGGGTACTGAAAAAAAAAAATTAGATTTGAAGATTCAGAAATGTTATTGTGATAACAACTCTGGTAACGTTAGGTCAAACGCTTAAGCAAACAAAAAAAAACTATCATGAAGTAGTGCCATGAATGTTTGCATTTTGATACTTAATGATATATAATTCAACCCTACAGTGAACTGCATTTTATATTTTAAAATAAAAATGATTTTATATAAGGCTTTCAGTCACCAAGTTTGATCATACTGAAACAATCTTCGAAGCGTTGCCTAACAAAATGACAAATAAAATCTTTCTCTGTAATATAAACTTGAAGAGGTAGAATGGCAACTTACCGGCGGGGAGAGCACTTTGGTGTCCAGTAAGTGTGTACAGACATCCTGAACGGGTGGGATTTCCAGGAGGCGTGCGGCTGCGAGAATGTCAGCCACGCTGCTGTGGCTGACGGTCAGTGTGGCCGTGTAGGCAAAGTCTAGCAGTGCTCCGAGCGGCTCCGCCGCCACAAAATCGATGTTGTAGACGTTGCGTTGGTCGGCTGCCGCTCCCGAAGTGAACAGCTTGTGGAAATAGGAACTGCAGGACGCCAGAACGGAGCGATGCGCCGGAAACTCCCGATCCTGGGTGATCAGCAGAACGTCGCAGAGCAGTCCGCTCTGCCGCTGCTTGTTGAGGCTACCTAGGATGTCGGCGCTGTGCTCGGGGAAGGGGATCCCCACGGGGCCTTCTTCGGCCTCTCCGGCAACTCTTCGACCTCCGCTGCCTACCGTCCCCCTGAGCCGCCTCCCTCCCCTCCCGCCGGCTCCGGACGACATCTTCCACCAGCCTGCCGCCGAGCCGCCTAACACGGCCCCCACCCGTGTATCCGTCCTGCCGTCCGTCTGTCTTCCTGTCTGAAGGGGGAGAAAGACAGAAAACAGGCACATTAATATCTATACAAGAAACTTAAATACAATTGATCCCAACAAATAAGTGCGCTAACATTCTTAATATCATGCAAACAAAACCAATCGGGTTCAGTCGTCATCCATTTATGGCATCAAAGCTGAAGATTTGACAGCTGCCTTGCATTACCACCTTTCCAAATAAAGTCTGCCAAATATTGACTAGGCAACAAGGCAATTGTAAAATTCCAGACCAGAAAGCTACGTCATCAGTCAGAACTAAAGTCGAAGCTCAGTCACCCAAATGAAATCACCCTGGTCATATATGAAAGGCGCTGTCAGCAGAAGCAGGTCTTACTGTGTATTTCTGGTTGGATGGATGAAGCAATATGAAAGTGCGTTTTGATAAATCTGAAAAAAAGGTTGATCAAAGACTCATGGCATCATAACATTGTTATACAGTAGAAAAGGCCCCTCCCTCAATGCCATTCACACGTTTCCTTCAAAACCAACGCCAAAACGACAGTAAAGTCTCGTTATATCGATATCGTTTATATTGATAATACTGCTTATTATGACACTATTTTCATTTCCCGTGCACATTTCTAGTCTTTTTATGTATAATTAGTTCTGTTTAGTACGATTCGTGGTTTTTACGATAATCCGGTTACGATGGTGCTCTTTTTCACCCAGCCATTTTGCTATGTTTATATCGATACAAAAGATATTTAAGATGAATCGATAATTGCTTAGGGGTTTCTATACAGTACCACCATTATCGAAATCTGTATCGGTCGCGCCATTGGTCGACTTGGTCATGTGACTTGGTCACGTGAGTTTGTTACGTGACCAGCTCCCATGTAGCAGACGCCAGCTTGTGTGTAGCAGACGAGATTGAACTGTGTGTGTTAAAAGGTAAAAATGAGAAGCAGAAGATTGAGGACTTTTTTAAATTGCATACATAATACAGTAAGATGTAAGCGTTGCAGTTTCCCTGTTGTGTTATGTACATTACGAGGCGCTACAGTAGAGGCTGGTGTTACACACAACTTCTTCTACAGGGGGGAAATAATGGAGTCATGGCTGCTGACAATAGTTGCGAATAATGCAATCGTTTTTTGCAACAATGTTTCTTGTTTTGTCTGCTGAAGCGTGATGATTTTGAAAATTACTGTACATTCCATACTGTGTATTAAAGGACAACCAATATCACTTTTTATTCACATGCAAAACACCAATATAAATGACTTAACGCCAAGACGTCTTGCATTGCTTGTGAATCCAAACAATGGCTTCAGATTCGGATAATATGCTTTCTTGTTACACATCCAGTTACGAATATGATTCAAATACACTGTAGTTCTGAAGAGGAAAGCATACATGTTTGCAATCGATTAAAGAATTATATGTGCCATTTTGAGACAACATTGGGGGAACATCTCTCACCCAAAAAAAGAGGCACAAAATGGTAAGCTCATATGGCCAGCTCCGCTTCTTATATGGCGCTTGGATGCCCTCTTTTGGCGGCTTTTGTTAATGCAGTTTGGCACAGGACGGATATATCGACCGTACAGGTTATAGACATTTTTTCTAACTCCCAAGAATATCGATATAACGAGACTTTACTGTATGTGACAAAAAGAGAGAATAGACACATATTCTGAAAGGAAAACACTTAGTTTTGTGTCACTCCTAAGCCAAAAGTTCATTTCGTATAACAATTTGAGCCTCAAAAGAAAAATGAAATGCAGGAGCTTCAAACACCACCATGCTTGATCATATGCTGTCTGAATAACATACCTTTTGTACAATTGTAGTGTATCGTATAAAAGGCAAATATTCAGGCCTCTGAAAACGGTTAACATAAGGGTTAAAAGGTCAGAGTTGTCTGCCCGTGTGTCCACTAACTTTTTGTCATGAGTTTCAGACACTGGTATAAGGCGCACCCAAAAGCCTTGATTTTCTTCAAAAGATATCTATGTGCCTTATAAGCAGGTGCGCCTTATATGCGAAATAATATTAAGCCATAACAGGTCTCGCAACTATTGTCAGCAGCCATGACTCCATTATTTCCCCCCTGTAGAAGAAGTCGTGTGTAACACCAGCCTCTACTGTAGCGCCTCGTAATGTATAATTGGAAAACTTATATATTTCTATATGATATTTGGAAAACTTTTTCCATACATTATTCGGAAAAACTTTATAAATACAGCATTCATTGGGGGTACGCCGTATCCTCCGGTGCGCCTTATACACCAGAAAATATGGTAAATTTCTTTCCTCAGGAGAGAGGTCGCTGCGGGTGCCGGCGCCTCCCTCAAAAGAGCAGTTAACATAAAATGACAAATCATAGAACACACAAGACACAGTCATGCAATCTGAATCACTTTTGGATTTGATTTGCCTTTATTAGTCTCGCAGTGGAGAAATTTACATTTCACAGCAGCAAAGTTATGAAAGAAATGAAAGTAGAAAAGCAAAATACAGGAGCTGCTGGAAAGGCAGACACTCTCGCCGTCTTGAAGTCAAAAGAACAAAAACAACTAAATAACATAACATAACATTTTCTCCATGCACTTTGTTGTTTGAAGCAGTTAGAGATGAAAGAGTGTGCGGGTGTGCACGCACGCTCGTGCGGGAGGTCGTGAAGGACGGATAGGCAGACGATAGTGGGGATCAAAATGCATGCTGGGAGATGGGCTGTCTGCCTGGAGCCACAAAAGAGAGTAAGGGAGGTGAAGGAAGTATATAAGTAGTATATAATATAAAAGGGAGAGAGAGAAGTAGCGAGAAGGACGGAGGGGCTGCTACGGTGGACCCTGTGGAAAAAACTCCACGAGGAAGAGGAAGAGGACACGCAACAAGCTGCGAGGGAACAGTATTAAAAGGGAGGTTGTCAATCCGGTCTGAGCTGGTTACCCCACCCTGCACCGTGTGCCAAGTTTCAGGAAAGGCTGTCCCCTTGCTCACGTGTGGAGGGGTGGGGGGATTAAAATGACCGACTGAAGCCCGGGCAGTGGGGGGGGGGGGGTTGTTTCGGCAGAACAAACCACCCTTGATTCCTGTATCAACGCACTCACATGGGCACACACCAATGTTGTGCCATCACAGAGACATCAATAATGCACACACGCACTCACACAAACAAGTATCGTACATCCACCGCCCACCCTCCTCTCTCCATCTGCCAGGGAGAGGCAGCAGGGGTGAGATGGGGGGTGGGGGGGGGGGGGTTAGACACTCTATATGAGCAAGCCATCTAATGACAGTACAGCAGATTAGCTTCTGCGTATGCTTGCATGCTGCAGCAACTTCCTCCACGCCAAACCTGCCTAACCTGGCTGCCTCCCTCCCTCGCACCTGTTCACCTGCATTTACCTTTCGCGCTGCCCTCCTGTCTTTGCACTCTTCTCCCAACGGCACCCCTAGAACCGACCGTTTTTTGCTCAGAGTCAGAGGTCACTTGCAAAGGCATCTTCGTAGATTTAAAATAGTGGCATGATCATTCCAAAAGCAACACAATGAATGGAATATTAATGAACATATAGTGTGCAAGGTTTTAGAAAAAAATGCAATTCCAGTTGATTTATGTAGAAAAAGGTGGGGTAACACCCTGGACTGGTTTGCCTGTCAATCGCAGGGCACATACAGGATAGAAAACCACTATTCACACTCATAATCGCAATAAAGAAAATTTGGAAACTTCAAACAACCAAACAAGGATATTTTTGGATTGTGGGAAGTCAAGAGATACCGCAGAAAACCCACAGAAGCAAAGGGAGATCATGCAAACTCTTCACAATAAAGCCTGAGATTAGTCAGATTCAAACCCCCAACCTCAGAACTATGAGGCATACATTACGTGCCAACAACTCATCCCTATCTACAACGCCGTCCAGGTTTGTTCTTTTTTTACTTTGACTACGATGACAAGTGACAAGGCATATGGTCATGCTGAGGTTTTCCCGTTACACCCAATTTATGGTGCAATTCTTCAACTATGGCTAAAAGGCCATAAAAAGCTGAAGCAAAGAACGAGTTAATCCTTCGCTGCTCACTGAATTTAGCCCTTGTGAGGTACTGGGGAGGGGGGTGGTTGCAGGCAGCTCGAACTTGAACTTCACGGCATATTTTTCACCGGGCTTTTGCTCAGATGATAAACCAGGCAATTTCTGGAAGGCAACAAAATTCGAGCGTCCAAATTGATGGTGTGCTCAATTAAAAACAGGTTTTATGATGCGGGTGAAAATACCATGATAATCAGCCCCTGTCCCCCTCCCACGGGAGGCGCACTACACTGTCACTTCAAAATAAATAAAGACAGACTGACAGGACAAGAGTATTAGAGGAGGCCTCATCTGAATATGGAGAGGGTGACCATGAGGAAACAGAGGACAAAAATTAAAAAAATGAGAGAGTTGATGAGAGAGAGAGAGAGAGAGAGAGAGAGAGAGAGAGAGAGAGAGAGAGAGAGAGAGAGAGAGAGAGAGAGAGAGAGAGAGAGAGAGAGAGAGAGAGAGAGAGAGAGCCAATGGGCCCACGATCACGTGCTCTGAAGGTGACAAGTGATCTTCGTGAGCTCATCCAGGCCTGACTTCAGGCAACTGCACTCGTCCGGGCTCTGGCTGCGAGCTTGTGTAAACGTTATCCTCGGCCCATACAGGAGCTGACCCAAGTTGCGGCTTTGCAGGGAGAAATACGGCGAGCTGAGAATAGCTAAAATGCGCGCACACGCACGCACCCACGAAGTAAGGGCCAAAGAAACAGAGAGAGATCCTCTGCATGCCGCAGCCACCTATCCCCATATGACCTAAGGTGGACAAAGTAACACACCGCAACCAACCTGATCCCAGCACCTCCTTGTGGCTTGAACATTGCCCATCACTAATTCATGATTTCAGGTCATGAAAGCCAACGTGGGACGGTGTCAGTCCGCATCCTTCTCGCTCTGGCTTCCAAGGAAGGATTGATTCTTTAGTTCAACCCGTGAGAATTTGTGTTCTGCTTTACAAGTCAAAACACCAGTAGGAACAAGCTCAGTTGCAACTCGTTTGCTTCATCCCTCGTCATGTCACTGAACTTCTATGCACATGCCGTAGCTCTGCAGGACCCGTTTACACTTTAGGCATGAAATGACAATAGTCTCATTAGCGACAGTGACTTGTGTTTTTAGCATCCAACACACATCAGTCACATGGCAATTTCTTTCCGCGTATTCGACCTGATATGAAACACTGATTACAACCCTTTGACTTAAACAGTCTGTCTCTGTCAAAACAACATTCATTCCTACAAACAAAGAGGCAAAATGTTGAGCCTGAGAATTTTACGATGTCTTTGAAACAGACAGCTAGGTCTTTGGAAGAAATCCCAAGGTTTCAGTGGACATGAGGCACCATATCATTCAAAATAATCGATAATCTATCTTCTTAATTACGCTTTCATAATTTTTCTAAGAATCTCCATGAAACTCATTTGTTATGCAGATCTTTTTGATGATTGGTGTCCTGTCTTGTTTATTCTATTTACTGCGTAAAGTGGCCTACGTTTTGTGAAGGGTGCGATAAATAGCACATTATGTTTTTTAAATATAACCACAGTCCCTTGCATACACCAATATAAAAACTGCATTTTTCATACGACCGGTATTTGCTCCGATTGCTCATGTTTAGGAATTGCACCGGCGTGAAATGGGAGAGAAAAAAATCAGCATGGGAAATATTTGAAAGGAATATCAGAGCTGTGACAACTGGGACAATGCCCGTGTGTAAACTAGTGTTGCGCCAAGCACCGGGAGCGGTAGCTAGCATTATCCGCGGGCAGCAGCTTCAACAGAAAGGAAGAGACTTTATTCTCTCCATGGACTTCTTCCAATTCTTCCCAAGAGATCCCAAGATGTCCCTAGGTCAGCCGGGAGACCTAGTGTCTCCCCAGAGTCCCGACTCAAACGCAGGGCCTTTTGTGGATGTGAAATGCTCGGAACACTTGACCAGGGAGGAGTCCAGGAGGTCCACCAATCAAATGCCCGAGTCACCTCAGATGGCTGCTCTCAACACTGAGGATTAGCAGATCAACCCTTTCAAACGACTGAGCTTCTACTCACTCACTAAGGGAGAGTGCAGACACCCTGGAGAGGAAACTAATTTCAGCCGCTAGCATCCGGTATCTTGTCTATTTTGGCCACGGCAAATAGGAAATAATAAACAACAGCTTTCAGGTCACCTAAAACCTAAAAATCTAAATGTAGTTGTAGTTAAAACATTTTAATATGATCCTAAACTGTTCTCATGTTTAATACTGTTCAACATCTATTTTGTACTCCAATTAGCATCTTTATAATAATTGTTTGAATTAATCAATATAAACCTAATAATTGTTTTTATTGATCTATACATTTTTATTTCAGTACAGGAATTTACATCATTTACTAACTAATGTTAAGTTCATTCATTCTTCTATCCTTACGGGTGGTGCAGGGGGTGCTGTCGCCTATCCCAGCCGTCTTCAGGCACTTGGTGGGGGACACCCTAATTTGGTTGCTAGCCAATAACAGGCCACAAAATTATCAAAGTCAAAATGTTTGGTATTGTGTAAAAGTGTGTGAAGTTCAACACCCGACGTTTCCGCGGTGATGTCATCAGATTACTTGATTGCACTGTGTTGTGTGTGTGTGTGCGTGGCTGTGTGTGAGCCAGCCAGCAATTTTGCCTGAGCCTTGTCAGAGACAATACAATTAACACAATTTTCGACTTTTATCACACGGGATGGTAGTGCTGACTACCATATAAATATATTGGTTCTGCATGACAGTCACAGGCTGATAAAATGTAACATCTGCTGTTACATCTTTGAGATTCGGCATGCACACGAGGCTTGAGAGTGCAAACGTAAGTGAATAATTGGACACCAAAGTAAGTTTGCTTCCAAGTAAACAACAGTAATAGACCGATTTTCACTCTCTCATGCATTGTCGGCAGGGTCTTAAGTTGTTAACAGACATCAACTACAAACACTGGGTAATAGACGCCAAGTCAAACACCTCCTTGCTGCCCCAATTGAACTCATCGCTAAATAACAGCAGGCGCGAGGGAATCACCTGGGTCAACGCAACAACGGGATAGCAAAAGATACTGACAATGAAAAGTGGAGGCGGCAGTGTCAAAGAAAAGAAGATTTTTGAAGAAGTGTCACAGCAACCAAGTGACTAGCGGATGGTAGGAGACTCGTGGAAGGAATCGTGATTGGTCTTACTGGGAGATGAGCAGGAAGAGGGTGGCCGACTGATAAAACTGAAGTTGCGAAAGTTGCTCAGAGTCTTGAGGCGTTCGTTCGCTCGCAAGCCCAAGCAGGAAGTGCTGATGAACACACAATGTGAGTGAAATGGTGGTGGGTGAGGCCCGCTTATTTAACTCACAACTGAGAAGAGTACGAAGGCCTTGGAATCCAGCTCAGATGTCAATGATAAACTTGGATCCTGTTCGTTTAGCTGGTAAAACCTGATTCAATTAGAGGAGAGCTCAACGCCTAGAGGTGGGGCAAAGATTCATTTGAGTAAGCAGGGGGGTGGTGGGGGGGTTATGAAGCTATTTTGCCCTCATGCAAACCCAGCATAGCATTACCACTAGGTAAGCAGCGGTGAAACACGCCTCAAAAGTGAAACGAAACTTTAAACCGTCATCATAGATTATGTCATGTAAGACTCATGATAAGAATCTCAAAAGATTGATCCCATTTTTTTGTGATCTCACCACAAAACGGTTGTGGCAATACACCAGAAATGGATCCTAAGAAATAAGAAACTATTTGACTTCTTCGGCCAGTAGTCAAGACAAGTTAGAATCAATAAATTCCAGCAGTATCTATAAATCGTCATTAGGTGACAGCATTTCTCTGCAAACACCTTCCTTTTCCTTGTCCATTACATGACTGTCAGTCAGTGTGACTTTAATGTGGAGTATTTTTACACAGCGATTAACTTCAAAGTCTACACGCCTCTGAAGACGGTGTGGAGACTTTACAAAGACATAAAGTAAGCATTCAGAGCGGTATGGTAACGGTTTTAATCGCGGTATGGAAACACCATTTACTTATTTTCCGACTGGCACAATTAAGAATGATTAAAAAAAAGATTTATTTGTGACGTAAACCACATTAACATTGTCCTTGAAGGTAAGACTTGTGCAATCTATTGTCTTGACAATAGGATGAGTATAACTTCATTTTACAATTGCATGGAAATTAAGATTCGAACCTACCAATTTTTTTTCATTCTTCAAAGGATTTCTGAAGCGATAATATCTTTGAATCTGACAATAAATTAATACCACATCATATGGGAAATAGTTTGTCTCATCCTCCTGACCATCACAGTTGGTTGCTTCAAGCAGCGGATGATCACTCTTCCGCTTTGAAATTAGAACTTGAAAGTCAGCCAGCATCAATGAACGGATTGTGTTGAATTTAGGAGGTTCCATGCTACTGTTACATTGATTATGGCGTATTAAAAATGACAACTTCAGGATTGATGCGCAGGATGCTCTTTTTTTGTAGGGCTGTGTATGGAGACGACGCTCGCTTCCTTGACGCCAACTGTGCTACAAGCTAGGGAGTGTGACCAAATTTTAAGTCATGGTTTCAAAACGTTGGCGGGCCAGCGAGGCCGCACGCAGACCAAGCGGGGAGGGCTTTTTTTTCCTACAAGCCTATAACAGACATGTAATAGAAGCCACTGTGTGATCAGATGACCAGCTCCTTGCTTGCTCAATCCCTCTGTCCCCACTCTCCTAGCATCCCTCTTTGGCTGTACAGTTACTCCATCTAAGCAGCAATGCATCACCTCACTTCCCTCTCTCCTCCCGCTCTTCCGCTGAGGACGCCCAGCGGCTAAGAGCCCCGCCCGTCCACTTGTGACGTGCCAACCTCAAACGCAACCCACCCATCTCCTCTCCTAAATCAACATCAACAGTGTCACATTGGTCACATGTCGCCGTCTTGACCACTCCGCCGACCTGCTTAATTAAAAGGCGGCTGTGGTCTCTGAGCGGGTTATTTTAGCAATATCCAAATAGGCAATGGGTATGTGATGAGAGCCTTTAATGAATGCATGTTTTTGCATCACGCAATGAACATTAAAAAAAATGTATAATGTAATGTAAATGTATATATACCTTCTTCTTATCCTTTCGGCTTTTCCCTAAAAGGGGTCGCCACAGCAAATCAGTGTCCGCCATCTTTAGAGGTTTGACCAGCTTGTTTGTTTTGGCACCAGCTTGTTTGTTTTGGCCAAGCGTCGGATGCCCTTCCTGACACAACCCTCTGTATTTATCCGGGCTCGGTACCGGCACAAGAAGACTTATGTCGCTTTGTGGCTACAGAACAAGCAACTCGCTCAGTGTGTGTGTATATATATATATATATATATATATATATATATATATATATATATATATATATATATATATATATATATATATATATATATATATATATATATATATATATATATATATAAAACAAACTAAGACTTTTTTGACCCCCAGCCTGAAAAACAACCCAAGCTTCTCTCGCTCAACCTAATTTGATCAGGTTGCATTTCCCTCTTAATAATAAATGTCCCAGAAGAGAACAGAAGAAGCCCCTTTACGGCCCCTAGACACAAGCACAACAACAGAAAAACAACAGAGGGGCCTGTGTGGCTAGCAGACGTGCTATACCGACCAGCTGACTAGGGGGAACCAAACAAACAACACAAGGGAAGACGTAGGACTGCATAGAGGGAAGGGGCTGCTGAAGCTATTCGATTATGACTTTGCATGAATTCACACGCAGCAGGAAAGAAATGACTCTGCTTGGTATGAAGCTTTAAAACATACACAGATACACACGCGCACACAAACAAACAAAAACACACGCACACAATGTTCATTTACGGAGTTGCATCAAAATGGGAAAATGAGACTGCGTAATTGGAAATTTGACCAAGATTTCAATGGGTAAAATAATGTCTTAAAGGTTGCACATGGCTGCCAATTCTTGCTGCTAAAATGCAATCAAAGGGTTCCTGATGGTTCTACAGTGGATGTTTTCTGTTGACAGTTGTGTGACTTAAAGGACAACCGACATCACTTTTTTGTTTCCTAACTGACATCAGGAAAACGTTTTATAGCATCTAAAATACCCGAAACACGCAGTATGATATTTTTAGTCAAATGCAAAACACCAATAAAAATGACTTAAAGTGTCCAAAATCTGCAAAAAAATTGACCCGGAAGTGGCCAGTTTCAGAAGGTCCCGCCCCCTTGTTCGTGGCGTCACGTCAAGATGTCTTGCCTTGCTGGAGAATCAAAACAATGGCTTCAGATTCGGAGAATATGCTTTCTTGTTACTCATCCAGTTATGAATATGATTCAAATAGTTCTGAAGAGGAAGCATACATGTTTGCAATCGATTAAAGAATTTATTCCGTGCCATTTTGAGGCAATAGGGGGGGGGAAATGTAGCACTAAAAAAGGCAGAAAATGGCGACAAAGCTCCGTGTAAGGAATTAATCAGCCCGTTTCCACAGGCTGATTAATTCCTTACACAGAGCTTTGTCGCCCTCTTCTGCCTCTTTTTGGTGCAACCCGAAGTTTTCAGCCCAAACAAGTACAGCAAAATGCATTGATGTGATGGAAGGACTGCTACAATGTGTCCTTTTTTCGGTCAGGGGCGTTCCTTCAGTGACGTAGGGTGAGGACTCGTCACCAACTCAAAAACAAGACTTTCAGAATATTCAGCACGAGTCTTAAAACGTAGAGTACAGCTATGTGGTGGTGGAATCTTTGTAAAATACGCTCAGTAGAAGTCACTTGAAGCCATTTTACAAATTATGGACACAAATTGTCCGGAGACGTCAGTTGTCCTTTAAGGTCAATGGAAAAAAAATAAATAAATAAAAGATCTGCATCTGTGACATGCCATTTATTACACCCTCAAGGTTAACACTTTTTTTAACAAGTCGCTCTTTTCAAAACACGAATGAACCGCCTTTTTTCAGGCCGTTATTTTATATGAAATGCAGACAGAGAATGGGGGAGACCAAGTCGACCTAGTAATTTCATGCCTTTGAGAATTGCATATTGTAACTATAACATTGGGTCCTTGGTTTGTCATTCCCAGCATACAATTTTTGAGGTTACGAACAGTACGCCTCGTAAGAATACACGGGTCACGCAATACAGGAAGGCACGCCAGACTGACTGTTTTTCAAATGAGTGTTTTACAGGTCAGGTTTTTGCCAGATATTTAACATAATTATGACATATTGTGTAGGTTAGCGATACATTACTGCTCTTTCCGAATGCGGGAGCAATTTGGGTTATGCCGCCACCATCGGAACCTCAAAGTCTGTCGTAATCTGGTTTAATGCCACCCAAAACTTCCTTCTCCTGCCCTGTTGTGTGACAGTAATTGTTACATCAGATGCTGACGTCACGCATCTAATTATCTAATTGTGGGTTGCCTTCCATAGTTGATCTTAGATCCCGCCTATGTTGTGTTTTGTGTGAAAGGTAAAAGCAGTGGTATCTTTCACTCTTGCTCAAAAGTGTCAACTTTTCTCGTTTTATTCATGTTTTTCAGCGGGGACTCTTACTATAAACATTACTTGCACACCAAATAAAATAATTGTCATAATTGATTACTTTTTATTCACAAACATCCTCCTTAGACAAGTTTAAATTTGAGCATTCTGTAATGCACTGCACTAGCTGCTGTCTAACATACTTAATTTACTGTACATGTGGAAATAGGAAAAGGGGGTTGGTGTTAATTTTGGAGGATGGACGACAATGGAAATCATCACACATCACATTTACATACAAAAATTACATTGTGTAAAAAGATGAAAAAGCTTTAAAACTGCCACGGCGGCATCGGGAAAACCTTCTCAGTCATTCGGAAGCTGCTCGTTTCGGGCTATCGTGGTAGCGACACAAACATACAAGAATATCAAACTGTATTCAGCCTCACCGCCAAATTGATGGGTGGTGTCTTGGACCAACCCACAGCCACTGAAGTCCCCTGCAATTCCCTTGGAATCTATTGTTGGTAACACAGGCGCACATGCATGCATGCACACTTGCGCACACCAACACATATGGCGTCCTAGTTTAACCTCTTGGTGGGATTTGCTTGAGCCAACTATGCACGTGTGGTCCAAAGCGACACCTTGGGAAGTAGCATAAGAGTAGATAGAATCAGGACAATCATCATGGCAGTATCTATTGTATGCCCTGACATTGAGCACTGAGTGATAAAGGGAAAAATGTCCTTGCTGCTTCCTTCTGAGAAGCATACCACACTGCTTCCAAACAGTTGGGCGTCTTCAAGTACCCTCTTTGTGGCCACATAAAAAAAAAAACAGGTCCAACAAGTACGTCCAGCCAAACTAAAGTGTGCCTCATTCTCACGTGAGGCATGGTGTTTAAAATCCCAAATGGGGCAGGTGAGCTTGGAGCAAGATGATAGAATGTGAGCGTGTCAGCACCCCACCCCGACCCCCAAAAAACACCATTTCAACAATTCCCGAGTTTTGTTTAGTTGGTTTGGTGAGTCTCAAATAAATTCAGAAACTAATTACGAGTAACAGATCCATCATTTGCAACTTCCAAGTTCCCCCCATGACTGAGAGAACCCCATCCGAACATGTTTTCAAAGAAATAAAAACTGCATGAAAAGAAGCAGTGCAGCATATTGACCTATTTGTCTTACTCCAATTCACGTGTAAGTGGGTCAAGAACTCTGAACTCCTTCACTGGCAAGATGATTTAGGTTCCATCCCTCCTGCCTGACTCAATTCTCAAGACAATGCGTGTCTGTGTGTGTGTTTCAGTGTGCTTACAGAATAGAGGTAAGTCCCCCTCCCCGTCCTGGGTCCCCTGCAAACCTGTCAGCCAGCTCAGCTGCCTGCTTCTCTGGGCAGGGTTTGAGCTTTACCAGACAGGAAACTTGCGAGTGGCCCTCGTCATATAGGCAAGCCCTTGCCTGATCCCACACAAACAGACCCCCCCTCCCCCACCACCTCCTCCTCCCTTTCCCCTCCAGCAACCATCACGGCCCCACCCCCCTCTATTTTCAGCCCACAACTGGGATCTGCATTGGTTCCACTCATTGGCCCGCTAGTCGCTCACACGCCACCCCTCCTCGCGAGGATAGGCTGGGGGTTGCCTTCTTTCCTGGATTGCCACATGCAATGCACTCTGGGATACAGAGTTCTGGCATCCCAGTTGACCTGTTTTGGAGCCCTGGCACGGGACTACGAGCCCCAGGTCGCTCAGCCCTCGCACGCCCCCACTCTCTCCTAGTCTGTTTTATTATAAGCACCCCAGGGCTGAATTATACACTAGAGTGTGTCGCTGGCGGACTTCCAGGTAGTAAAAGTATAGATGAGGCATGACCAAAAATAATTCAATAGTTCATAATAATTCAAATGAAGTGCCCAAACGTGAATGGCGGATTCTGACATGCGCTCACGGCGGCATGACATTTCACACACACCTCAAACTCCTGCTGACCGAAATAACAACAACGAAGCACGCTGTGCATCGCACTGTCACAAAAGTTGCCTCTAACTATTAATTCATAGCACTTCCTGCTCTTTCTCTGCGCCCCTTCCTATAAGTGTGTCCACCTGCGTGAAAAGTCGTAACTATAAACTTTGAGGATTCTCCAGCAGTCAGAGGGAAGTACTGTCAAAAAGAGGAACCTTAACAGGCGACCCACCTCACAGACCAGGCCACCCCTAACCCCCTCCATCCACTACCTCCTCCTCCCTCATTCCTCCCACTCTCCTCCTCTGGCCAATGCCCCCCGCCCCCTGCTGCTTGACAGGCCCAGGGCAGCCAGCGAGGGGATGGCAGGCTGCCTTTTAGCTCACCTGCGATAGCCGTAGTTCTGCTTGTTGTGGGGTTAGTGCAGCCCTCCGCTCGCCTCCGCTCCGGAGCTCTCTCTCTCTCTTTCTCTTTCTGTGGCTGTCTCTCCCTGTCTGTCACTATTGTGCAGTCTTAATGCCCCTGTATGCGCTAACCAAGCAGCAGCAGATCAACTCAATTCCCTTCCTGGTTTCTGGAGGGCAAAGAGGTCCCTCCCTTTCTCTCTCTCCTCCTAACTCACCCTCGCTCTTAAAGAAACAGCCTCCATCTCCTCGCCCCGCAACCACCCCCACAACCTCATCCCTCCCTCCCGCCCCTGAGCAGAAAAGTCAAGTGGAAATTTCTCCCGCGTCTTCAAAGTGGACACTTGCTAAAGTCATAAAGTCAATGAGACAAATGATTAACCCGTGTCTCCCCGAGCTGTACTTTCACATTGAGCGGTCGGCTGCGATCATGTGTGGTTTAAGGTTAAATAAGGTTGTCCTCCTTCCTTAACCACTACTCCTTTCCTCTTCTATTGCGAGAAGTCGCACCCACTCATCCCACTGCCTGAGGTCATGGCGTCCCACCCCAAAAGCAAGCCTTGGCAGATTCCAGTACATAATAGCGGGGGCTGACAGCGAGCCCCTTTGCATTCCCAGGCTCGGTCCCCATTCGCTGCTGATAATACCTGCCAAGCTCCAACAGGTGAGCTGTCAGAGAAGACATTTGTGTGTAGGAGTATGTGCCTCATGTGCAAATGCGCAAAGCATTTGAGGTTGCGCCACATCCCTGCCGCCCACCTACACAGGCATACCACCCTGACTGAGTGCAAGCCAGCCATTGTGGAGCGAAGAGAGAGCTTTCTCACACCCTCTTTGAATGCCCGTTTAAGCAAACATATCGAACACATTTTTAACACCACGTGTCCCATTGGTCTACCATACATGTTATGCGAAGGCAATTGCACAACCTGTACCTAGAGGGCGCTGAATATCCGCAGAACAAAAGGAAGTTGGAAGAAATAAGCTTGCTCCTCTTACTTGGACTTGGAAGTGCTTTCTGCCTGTTTCTCAACCTTTAATAAACGGAGGACTTTCAAAAAGTTAGGGATACAGTACATGGATATTAGAAGAAACATTAGGAGGAACCCGATATTAACCACTACTTTAACGGGGGAACTTAATTCGGTCCTCTCAACACTTAAATGTACATTCAATTGTTCAATGTGTTTTGCATAACTAGCTGTTTTCAAACAAGGATCTGAATGCCTAAACAGTTTTTATAATCAAACCATCTTGATTTGAATGAATTATGTTCAAGTGAAATAAGGAGGTTCATTTACACAACTATTTCACTATATTGTGGTCTCTTATATGTAAAATAACCTTTTTTTTTTTTTTTTTTTTCAAAAATATTCCACTAATTTAATAAAAATCATGACATCTTTCCAACCAATGTTAGCTAAAAAGAAAGATTTTAACCATATCATCATCAGATTTTGAATTTAATTCCACATTGTAGTTATTACTTAAATTTTCACCGTGGATGTAATACTCCATACAATAGGGATAATACATTTCATGATATTTTTCAACCAAATTAAACGGCAGAACAATCACGTCTATTTTTGATTTCTTTTTTAGGCACATACTAGTCAACCCAGTATACTTTGATGATTATAAAAATGCAGTGTCAAAAGTCAAAAACAGATTTCATAAGACTTCTTACCGTTCTTTTGTCCTAGAAGATGACGCATTTAGGAATCTCAGGAGTTTGACGACAAGGGGAAAATATCACAATATTTTTAACTTCAATTGTTCGGGGATATATATCTTATAATTAAGGTCAACGGAATTTAAATTAGCGATTGAAAGACACCCAATAACTTAATTTAGCTATTGTGGTGTCATATTTATGACAGCATGTTGGCTGTCCCAGGCGGGGTCTAAGATTAGCCGTCGTGACATAGACATAGTGAGAGAGCAAGTCATGCTAAAATGCTGATAGATTCCCGACCGTGGAATTTTATTCCACAGTAATGCATTTTGTAGTCCACGTACCACTCCACTGGCTGACCAATGACATCATGTAGTTTCTCAAAATCAAACCTAGTATTTAAGTTAGCAAAGTGAGCTAGCAAATCCCGCATGCTAGCTAGTAGCAGAGTGAGCTAGCAACTCCCGAATGCTAACTAGAGCACTTTCTCGCCTTTTACGGCTACTGTATTTTGTTACCCATCCGTACCATCAACAGATTTACTTTGAGCTTTAGATTGACAAGCATCTTCATAATTCATATGTAGACCAAATGAAGAGTCATTATGAGAATGTGGAAAATATGTTTAAGTACCTGAGGGACGATACTGGAGAGAATGTTTCCCGCCGACCAATGACGTCACAGAGCAACTATGTTCCTCCCGTTTAAATAAAAAAAAACTTCCAAAGAAATATTGCACTCAGAAAAACTGTGAATGCCACTTTAAACACCTTAAAAGGGCTATTAAACTCAACATGGTCATGGATAGTGAACATTAAAAGTCAAAACGTTTACTTGTACTTATTGCGAATGCAATCATCTTGTATAACACTTCTCATGAGGGACTTGGTAAAATAAAGCCGAGGCCAGTTGACAAAGGGCAAAGAGCAACTGTTGTGGTCACCAGTCAATTGGAACCAATGAGACACACAAACATTCACATGGATCACCAATTTAGTCCTCAATTAAGGTATTGGGTGAAAGATGGAAAACCGACCAAAACAAAGCCTGGGAATTCCACACACGAAGCCAAGAAAATTACATTGATAAAAGAGATTGCTTGGACAACAAACATGCTGTCATTTCTAGCTAATCACGTAATATCCCAAAGATGCCTTTGGAAACACACATGTAATGATTCACATTAAAACAAGTTTACATTCACAAATAAGTTTTATTTCATCCTTTTATACATTAGAACCATATCCAACGTTTTATATTATAATAAATGACTCTTTTCCTTGTCATTTACATACATCAAAAAAGTTGTATATTAAGACTGCAAAATAGTACTCCTGTAGTTTTTGTATATTTTGTACACATACAAGTGATGACGCATTCATTTTTGCTGGGAACGAATGCACATTGAGGATTTGGCGAAGAAGAGGGCAGCCAAAAAAAGCATAGAAGAAAAAAGTAACACGTGCTCAAGCAAGGCTGGCAACACCACAAGCGTGTAACCAACACTGGTCGCAATTCTCAGTTGAACCCTTTTTTGTGCGACTGAAATCTTTGCCTTAAACTTAACGGTCCAATTATACCGAAATTTGCATTAAAGATGAGCGACGTTTTACCAAAAAGCACACGTGCCAAGTGGGCTGGCTGCTTTAGGAGTACCACAGCGGGGAGCGTAACCAAAACGCACCGCAGCAATGGAGAAAAGGTACAGATTAACAACAAAGAAAACAATATATTAGGGAACAAAAATGATTCATATTGATAGCACAGAGGGTTCTCATCAAAGCAACGGCTGATCATCCGCACCATTAAAACAAATACACGCACAGTATAAGAAAGATTAAACCATGCTATAGCATCCCATGAATACATTTTTGATCATTGTTTTCTCAGCGTCATTAAAAGGCGTGGTATATTCCTAACTTCCCGTTGTAGGAGAGTGTGATTGAAATGTATGAGGAAACAATGTCAACGGAACAGCACTGAATTTCATCCAAAGTGCACTGATATACGGTTCATCATAAATGTGTCGACACAAAGGAGGGGTACTGATCAGGCATTGATAAGTGCGAGTATCCTCTTTGGTTTGTGATCCTCAGAGCGATCATTTTTTAACCCAAGGAACAGGAAAAAAAGAAACAAAAATCAATGTGCCCTTCTCCGTTTGCTTTATCCCAGACAAATGTAATTCCGAAATGGCAGATGATTTTGGGTCATTACTTTGACAAAAGGGGTCTGCGTAAACGAAAATTGCTGCAGTCACCTTAATCACAACTATTTCAATTCAACTATATTGAAATTCTTCTTTTGCCAATCGCCGCTGTTATCAAAATACAGCTCCACCAGCTACGATCAACGATCGCCATAGAAAAGATTCATAGAGAATAGCTAATATAAAACAAGTGTGCCAATCAAAGCGTTACACCGTCCCGCCCCACCATGCAACCGAATGGAAAAGTGACACTGGCCAGGTGAAGTTGTGGTCTTACAGTACGACGACTCGAGAGCCCTGCAGCTGCTGCTGGTGAACAAATACATGAGAGGAAGCTGGAGCCGTTTATAAGCCCAAAAACAACATGGGAAAAGTGTGTGTGTGCGGGTGTGCATATATGTGAGAATGTATGTAAATATGCAAGCAAGACCCAGCAGTGGTGTAACGAGGGCATTACTCGAGGAGGGCAGACAGGCGCGCTTCACTCAGTGCTGCGGGTTGGGGTGCTGGGCTGGTTGAGGTTCATGGTTTTGCACAACCAGCCGGCAAAGTTCACATCCTCCACTTCGGATCGTTTGATGAATAAGTGACTCTGGAGAGAAACAGCAGGGAACACGGGTGGTTGTTAAAACAAAGGAGAGTAAAGCAAACAGGGTAAGTGGAACTACATACAATCAGCATCTTCAGATCGGCCCTTTCAGCTGGATTTTTGATCAAGCTGTGAAGAAGAAAAAAGAAAGAAAAGGTCATAAATGTGACATGGCAAACCGCTATGAGTTGTCAATTACAGTGAGACCTCAACTTACACACACCTTATCTTACAAACTTTTCGTCTTACAAACGTCAAATTTATGAAAATTAAACCTTATAATAAGCACTATTTTCATAATACACACCCACCACGGCTGGCGGAGTGATCTTCGGCGGAAGCACACGACCGAAGAGCACCAGAGATTAAGTTACCAACAGTCCTTATGGAAGGTGACTCTCCTTCCATAAGCCATCAACGACCATCAAAAAGGTCAATAAAACTTTATTTTACAGCCCAGTTTATTTCTTTAATTACAGTCATCATGTAATGCGCCTCTCTTTCCAAACAGCAATTCCTTTTGACCTTCGACCTCCAACGCCATTCCATCAAGCCATAAATGACCATCACAAATATAAATAAAGTGACTTTATGATGCAATGCAGTGTATTTCTTTCATTACAATACAATAGCACATTTATTATACATAGACTAAGGTATGTTGTGTGTAGTTTTAAGGCTTATTTAGTTGAAAAGTATATTTTATGGAAACCCGGGAACGGATTATTCCCATTTTAATGGTTTCCTATGGGAATTTTTTTTGAGCTACACACTTTTCGCCTTACACACTCTGTCTGGGAACCAATTAAGTTCGTAAGTTGAGGTCTCACTGTACTTGAAAAACAATAACAGCGATTGCGTTTTCATGACATGAAACAAGAGAAATTGTTCAAATAGTGGCTACTGGGTGAAAAAAATATATAGACCACATCCAAAATAGACATACCAAGATGCTTTGAGAGACGCCTTTAATTTGTTCCATGACCACAGTCCTCACTCAAAACACATAAGTAATATTAAACTGAAAACGGTGCATTGGTCAAAATGAGGAACATTTTTTCTTGTGCAGTTTTCTGCATCCACACCCTCAAGTACCCAGAACTTAGTCTACCAGTCTGTGAGTTTTTCTTGTGCATGTTTTCTGCATCCACACCCTCAAGTACCCAGATGTTAGTCTACCAGTCTGTGAGACCACAAATAAGTGACATCTTGCTGGTCGGACACTACTGTAGCTTTATACCTGCCGTAATGTGTTTTACAGCAATGCTTAAAGGACAACCGCCACTACTTTTTTGTTTCCGAACTGACATCAGAAAAACGTTTTATAATATCTAAAATACCCAACATTCACTCCTTTCATAACTTTGCTGCTGTGAAATGTACATTTCTCCACTGCGAGACTAATAAAGGGATATCTAATCCAAAACATGCAGGATGATATTTTTAGTCAAATGCAAAACACCAATAAAAATGACTTAAAGTGTCTAAAACCCCTTCAAATTGAAGTTGGGAGTGGTCAGTTTCAGAAGGTCCCGTCCCTTGCACGTGGCGTCACGCCAACATGTCTTGCTTTGCTCGAGAATCAAAACAATGGCTTCAGATTCGAGAAGATGCTTTCTGGTTACTCATCCAGTTAGGAATATAGTTCTGAAGAGGAAAGCATACATGTCCAAAGCTCCGTGGAAATGGGCTGATTTGTCTCCTGGGAATTTTTGTCAGCGAATATCAAATAGTTGTCTCGGTGCAACACACGATTCACCATCGCGTTATTTATGTTTTCCTTCTAATTTCGCCATCAACACGGATCAACACGAAGTTTTCAGACCAAACAAAGTACCGCAAAATGCATTGTGCGTCGCTTTCTCGGTCAGGGGCGTTCCTTCCATGACGTGACGTCAGGAATCGTCACCAACTCAAAAACAAGACTTCCTGAATATTCAGTGTGAGTCTTAAAATGTAAAATATAGCTATATGCGGCGGAATCTTTGTAAAATACGCTTAGTAGAAGTCATTTGAAGCGATTTTACAAATTATGGACACAACTTGTCGAGAGGGGTCGGTTGTCCTTTAAGTATATACAGTAATCCCTCATTTATTGTGGTTAATGCGGACCGTGACCACCCGGGATAGACGAAAAACTACGATGTAGTAAACCCTACATGTGTTAGTAATGCACGTGTATGAGTACAAAAAATATTTATAAGGCCAATTTTAGTGGAACACAGTACAGGACATGCATAAAAAGCAGAGCAAATGTTTTGACAACATCCATAAACCTCCTCTTTGGTCTTCCTCTCGGTCTCCTGCCTGGCAGTTCAAGATTCAGCATCCTTCTCCCGATAAAGTCTATCTCTCTCCTCTGGATATGTCCAAACCATCTCAGTCTGGCCCCTCTGACTTTCTCTCCCAAGCCTCTAATATGAGTTGTCCCTCTAATGTACTCATTCCTGATCCTATCCAACCTGGTCACTCCCAAAGAAAACCTCAACATCTTCAGCTCTGCTACCTCCAGCTCTGCTTCCTGTCTTTTCTTCAGTGGCACTGTCTCCAGTCCAAACATCACGGCTGGTCTCACCACCGTTTTATATACTTTTCCTTTCATCCTAGCCGAAACCCTTCTATAACACATCACACCTCACATGTTTCTCCAGCCATTCCAGCCTGCCTGGACACGCTTCTTCACCTCTTTTCCACACTCTCCATTGCTTTGGACAGTTCACCCCAAGTACTTAAAATCCTCCATCTTCTTTATCTCTTCTCCCTGCAGCATCACTCTTGCACTTGGATACCTCTCATTCACACACATATATTCCGTCTTGATGCGACTAATCTTCATTCTTCTCCTTTCCAGGGCATACCTTCACATCTCTAGTTTCTCCGCCACCTTTTCCCCGTTCTCGCTACAGATCACAATGTCATCTGCAAACATCATGGACCAAGGAGATTCTTGTCTAACATCGTACTGTACTACAATGACTTTCGCTGCCATTTGCGGCCTTTTTTTAGGTTCGAAAAAAAATCTGTAATGTGCATCAAGGGCCACGATAATCGAACCGTGAAGTAGCAAGGGATTACTGTAGTGACTTGCGTACCTCTGCTTTGAAAGCAAAGCGTGGAGGGTGTCACCCAAATAAAGTTACAATGAGCCAATGTGACAATGGATGATTGCCACCAGCTTCTCAAAATATCCATACCCCAATTTTCCCGACAGTTCAATAAAAACATAATAGTATATATAGTATAGTCAGTATACGGGACTCGGGAGCCTCAAAACCGGATTTCCATCACAATGTATTGATAGATGTGCGGAGTGCAATCGCTTGGCATGACCCACTTCACTCCTTGCGTTTCATCTTAACAAAAGATATAATACTCACCATTTTGTGACAAAGTCTTGGAACTCATTAGTGAACACGCCATGTGGCAATTTAGGAGGAGGCTGAGGAGGAAAAAAAAGCCTTTAAAAATAAACCAGTATTTTGATAAACGGTAAATTTGTGTGTGGCGGTTTCATCAGACCTCATTCACAATATAGTCCAAAAGTTCAAAGATGGCCATCGCTGGTCTACAGTCCATCCCGTGTCCTGTGCCAAAGATACCCATTAAATCGCGTCACACTGGATACGTTTGTGTAGAAACAAAGTCAATTTGGCTACCGCTCACGGGCCTCCCTGGTGGTCTGGGCCTCTGCACGTTGCTGTGAGGCTCTCCCTCGCTCCCTTCCAGCACAGGACGTCCGAAAATGGCCTCCAATTCTTTGGCGTCTGGTGGGGGGATGGGATAGCGGCCGATCGCCAGCTCCACAAGGGACAGACCCATGCTCCATACGTCCGACTGAACAGAGTAGTGGGTGCCCTGCAGTCTCTCCGGCTGTTGGGGTAACACACAGTAGGGTATATATGTCAAAGGGTTTTTTTTTTTTTTTTTGGGATTGGGCCAAGGTTGAGACACAAGGCAGCAGTAGCAGGTGGCCTGGAAGGGTGGTGAGAAGTGGATAACAGCAGAAGTAAAAGGAGCAGCCCACTTCTGGCAGGGATACACAAACCAATCTGAACTGTCTTGCTTTACGGAGACAAAAAAAAAGCTCAAATTCAAATGAAACTGTCACAGTGATGTATTAATTCAACAATTTGTTGTGGTTGTGTCACTTGTACCACTTTACTTTTTGCATCTAACATCCTCCTAGCTGCAATTAGAGTCAAAAATAAAGAATATACATACATATGCTTTTCCTCAGCTGTCATTGCAATTGCAATACAATTCAGTACAACCTAACACAAGACCCGTCTGGCGATGTTATCCAAAATTGAGCGTTATCTTTGTAAAAGGTGTATTATTCAATAACGGTCTCATTTTCAAGATCAAAATATTGTGCAACTCATTATGTCATGGCTGGTTAGTCCACACTGAAAAAAATGCATTTTTGGTGAGTGAAAATGCACATTAACCACCTGGAAAATTGGAGTAGACGCCAAAGGCTTCCCAAACTCGTCAGCTTTGCCTGAAAAAATATATTTTTGGCGTGTCTCCCTCTTTTACATCATATTGCTATTTCTGATGTGATCGTTAGTAGCTCATCTAATTCCAAATCCCCGGGGTAGTAGGTGTTGTTTTGATCATCATTTGTTCATTAGATATTTACTTTTATGGATTTACCACCAAATGCACAACAACTACCCGGACTGTTGAACAAATTATGATGTCCAAGATGGCACCTGAGTAGGAAGCAGTCAGCAAATGCTCTCACGAGCCTGGCTTTTTTTTAAGTGTTTTTGTGTTTTCTTTTGTCACTTTGAGTTGTTGTGTATCATGTGGAACCGATACGGATTGTTTTTCAACATTTTTGGTCACGACATTCATCAAGGAGGAGACTCGTTATTGTGGTTGTGTCATTGCGAGACTAATAAAGGCGAATCAAATGTCCATCAAGCATGAATGAAAAATAATTCCACCTTCAAAGCTGCAACAATTAGGATACTCAGTTGCCAAATTCTTTTTAAGTGTTGCGAAAAGAAAAGGTGATGTAATGGAGTGGTAAACATGACCTTGTCATAGCTTTTTTTGGAACCCATGACAATCTAAAAACAACATTTATAAGTTCATATTCAAGCGTGATCTTCAGAAGAAGCATCAGTCCGTGCGTCATCCCTTTTTTCAGGTTGCCATTCTAAAAATGCTCTCTGAATACAAACGGGCCTGTTGCCAAACACATTCAAAGAATTTTGTTCGCAAGGTCAGGTTGGAGAGACATGTCTTATAAAAGTTGTAATATTTTTGCAGATTAATGGGTGATCCATTGGACTGACGCTTGCTCCAACCGTCGCAGAAGGAACAGCGATAGAGACAGAGAGAACGCAGTCGCCGACATATGCGCCAAAGAACACTCGCCTGGGCATGGCCCTCGCCACTTGGCGGGGGAGTGAGAAAGAAGGGAGAGGGTGGTGGCACTCCATGTGAGAAAAGAAAGGGAAGGAAAGTGGGGATAGGGCCAGAGGAAACTGGGTGGGGGCGCAGAGCTGACTCACCGACATGTATGAACGCGTTCCAACAAAGGAGTTGGCCATGGAATCTATGAGCTGCCCGCTCACTCCGAAGTCACACAGCTTGATCTCCCCGCGAGAGTTGACCAGAATGTTGGAGGGCTTCACATCTACGTGGTAGGTGAAGGGTGGGCCATGGAAAAAAAACAAGACAGAATACCTTCATATACAGTACACTTTGTGTCTTTGATTTAAGAATATCATTTACCACAAATTAATTCACTGCTCGAAACAAGCTATGCGTTTCTGAATTGGATTCAATGTAACTGTTCCTGTAAACCACAGATATCAAAGTCAAGGCCCGGGGGCCAAATCTGGCCCACCATATCATTTTATTCGGCCCGCGCAAGCAATTCAAGCATGTCAAGTGCCATGATGCTTGCTAAAGTCCGAACCAAAATTCCAAATTGTCGGATGTCAACACAATTATTAAACATTCTAATGGTTTCCCCAAGTTCATAATGGCTCTCGAGAGGAAACCATAACTACAATGTGGCCCGAGGCAAAAAATGAGTTTGACACCCTTGCTGTAAACAGTACAGGTGAGTGTTATGACATCAAAATATCAAACCAGGATGCAAAGGCACAGAAATTAAGTCATATATTTTGAAACTCGCCCCACATTTATGATAACAACGTGCCTCTAAAAACTGCTCATTTTCCTAGGTTGCCACTCTGTGTGAAGGATATGGTATGAAGTTGAACGCCCAAGACGCGACTTTCTGTCAATGCCAATGTCATGTACAGGCAGTGAAGCAAAGGCTCAAAGAAATGAGGGAACAAAGAGAAAAGCTAGAGAGGGCGGGAGCGAGGGAAGGGTACCTGGGGCGAGGTTTCTCATAATCATATTTGAGCTCAGGCGGTAATTACCGCCTGAGCTCACAAACTCTTTCCTGAAGTACCACTCACCCTGAGGCAAGTCTGTGAACTTTTTCTAGAATATGATTGTAATACGAATGACAAGTTAATGCTCTCGTATTTTGTCACAATTAGGTGGGAGAATCCACTTTGAGTGTGTACATTTGGCCCGTTTCCATGTTTCACATGGGAACCTTTTTTTTTTTTTTACCTCTGTGCATGATCTGGTGCTTCTCCCGCAGGTAGGCCAAACCTCTCAACACCTAGTGAACAACATAAACAAAGACATAAACATCTGTTAGAATCAGCAGGACTGAATGTAAAAGCCATTTGTCACTAACACTGTGGTCAAAATAATTTAAATAAATTGACTCGGAATACATACAGCTATGCTAACTTTGCCCAAGACTTCTTCTGGAATTCTTCTGGCTTCCTTCAGAACCTGGTCCAAAGATCCACCATCCTACAGCGAAAGGACATCTGAGTATCCAGAATATAAACCGAAACAAACGACAGCCACATGTAAACGAGTCACACCATGTGCTCCATACAAATGCTGATCTCGCCGTCGCTGTAGAATGCGCCGTAGAAGCCCACGATATATGGTGAGTTGCACTTGTGCAGGACTTGAAGCTCTCTGATGATCTGGTTTCTGATGGCGGGCTTAATTTCCAAGTGGATCAACTGAGTAGGAAAGGAAGCAAGTTAATGCAATAAGAGGAAGGGGGAATTGGCTGATGGGGACTATGTATTTGCCCAACTGCACCATAGAGTGGCAAAAAAATCTACTGTGTATCTTTTCCGTGTAGTGAAAGAAAAGATCCTGTGTGAGTGTGTACAGAGAGATTTATGATTATGATCATTATTTTTATTATTTAAGAGTTATCAGCGTTATCATCAAAATCTCAGATCAGCCCACGCTCACTACCGATGTTAAAGTCGGGTCTAGACTAAGAAAGGTGTACTGTTCACTTGCAAGACAAAGTGTCCATGCTCGCTCATTCTTACCTTGCGAGCCATGACCAGCCCTGAGGGCTTGTGGCGGACCTTGTTGACAACCCCTCCGTTCCCCGCGCCCAGCTCACAGATTGGGTCAAAGTCCTCATCCTTAAGCTCTCCAACCTGGGCTTTCTGGGTGAGGAAGGCTTCTAATCGCATTTTCTGTTGCTCATCCAGGTCTAGCTCTCCCAGCTTCTTTTGTAAGGCCTCAAGGTTTGCTCTGCAAGGAAATGAGTATTACTTTTAAAAAGCCCCAATTTACCTATTTTTTGTAGTGCTTGTCCTCATTAGAGGCAAAAAGCAGGCTGAAGTCCATCCCATGTAAGTGTCTTAATATATCAATTGTATCTGTGTTCTTTCAGTCTCAACGTGGTTTCTATTTGTATGTGGCCATCAACAACGGTGCCGGTTTCTTATACGGTTCCTTTGAAAAAAATAATTACCCACCCCTGAAATTGTATTTATATGGGCTATTGTAGTAGACAGGGCCCGCGTATAGTGCAGTTGTATTTAACATCATTCACAACTAGCGGACATTATGGTTATGATGCAGAGCTAAGTCATGCTTTTTAGGTGGGCTTGGTAGAAAGTTTGAAAACTACCGCACCACGGATAAGCATGACTCTGGCGTCGTTTTCTGTTTGATCCCCTTTATAGAGAGTGGCATGAAGCATATATTAATGATTTTGGAATGTGGGAGTAATCCGGGTGAAAACATGCAAACACAGCTAAACCACAGCAGAGATTCGAACTGCGAGACAGACGTGCCAATCACTTTGACGCAAAGATGACACTGTAGAACAGATTTTGGAATCATTGTCAGAGTACTCACTCAGCTGCAGCATCAGTGGTGTTCGAGATGGGCTGCCCTTCTCCAATGGGCGTTATATTCAACGGAACCGGTCTCTTTTTGGGGGCCATCTCAGTGGGAGAAGGGAATAAATTGTGAAAATCTCAAATCTTGTCCAGAAAATGCACTTAAGTGCACCAAGCCTAACACTTGTGGCAAAGTGGCCCTTTCCTTCGTTCGCTAGCGAGCAACAGGAACGCGTCTTGGTGGCTAACGATTTGGCTGGCTAACGTCAGCGAAAAAAATACTTTCACGAGCCCTGGCAGGCGAATGTTTGGCTAAAACGTGACATACCAATGCGTTTCTGATTAACGAATCCTTTCAAAGTGTTTATAAAAGTTGAGATAAGCGCATTGCTGTTTTGGGACGCTTCTTATAGAGATTATCTACCTGCTGCTAGCCATTAGCCACCTCGCTAGTGCTACCGGAAAAAGGAAGCTGCGAGGACTCAGTGGTTCGCCACGTTTCCCCCCGTTAAATGACGGTTGCACCGGGGGCGGCTGCTGGTGGTCGTCCGGCGTTCTTCCGTCAAGTTACAATCGGGCTGTGGGGGAGACGGCCACTGTGGCCGGGTGTCAAGGCTGCGGGGCTTTCGTCCGTTACTAGTGGTAGTAGAGGTGTTGGTCCGTCAATACAGGAAGCAGCTGACCCAAGTGACACCCTCGGGGAGAGCCCGTCACTTCAACGAGAGGACATGGTCCAAGTTGAAAGATCTTTAAGAGGAAAAAACAATATTAAAAAAACAACAATACCACAATGAAATATTGCAATCTCGCGTTTTGGGTCAACAAAACCAGAGGACGCTGCATTCCTGGCAGTTTACGAGCAAGTCAATCTTTCTTCTTCGTTTCCTTTCGGCTTTTCCATTCATGGGTCGCCACAGCGAATCAGTGTCCTCCATCTTCAGAGGTTTGATTCGCATGTTTGTTTTGGCCAAGCCTTTACGTCGGATATCCTTCCTGACACAATCCTCTGTATTTATCCGGGCTAATGTCCCCTTGTGGCGACAGAACAAGCAACTCTATGAGCTTAATAAAGATGAAGATGCTCGATAAAAAGGCAGTGACAGCAGATATGAAGTTAAAATGTGGAATATTTATCAGACATAAGCGTAATGGTACTGGGACAACTAAATCACACAAACGCACAACTCGTTCGTGTTTTTCGATGATCTTCTTCTGCTCAACCGTAATTTTCTTTTGTGTCGTCTTCGGCTTTACACAAGCCTGTGGTGGGGTATTTTTCGGTCCCATAACAGCAAAAGTACTCTACTCGATAACAAACCACGTCTGCACTAAAAAGTGGTGTGGGAAACTAGTCCGCCATCCACCGTGGTGCTGTCCGACGACCATGTGGTTTGGTGTTCTTCCGCCGAAAATTAATCCGCCAGTCATCATGGCGCTCCGTGCGGCTAGGCTAGTTTGCTGAAAACTAGTTTGTATGCCAAGATTATATTCTTGCGAATTTAATGTTCGTACGGTGAAAAGTTTGTAAACTAAAGCGTTTATAAACCGAGGTATTACTGTACCTTTATTCGTCTCGCAGTGAAGAAATTGACATTTCACAGCAGGAAACTTTGGAACATCTTTGCATGGGGACACCCTGGCTGTGCCATTTCCTTTCTCAACTTGTTCACCAGGCTGCATGCAGAGGCTGCATCCATACTGGCCATTAAATTGGGTCATGTTTTGAAGTATAGGATAGGCCTAGCTACTGAATCACACATCATAAGAGCACCCACAATTCTACATTGTTCCAAAGTGCCATTGCTTGTTATCTGAAATCCCTCTGTGGACAACTTTTGACGCTCTGAAATGAATGGCTATAAAAACGTATAGACATTTGGCTTTTTAGCACCAAAGCACAAGCCAAAAAGTAGAACATTGTCTTTGCGCACAAGGTAAGGAAGTTAATTTTCAATTCCATATAATGGCCAAATACCAAAGAGTGACGATTTGAAAACCAGCACGCCATCACAATCGAGTGTTAAGGAGTATCCATGACTACAGTCAAGTAGGCCTCCAATTTTGTTCAGATTACAGTACATTCAACCATTTTGAATATCTTCAAAAATGTCAGAATTAGATGTGCCATCTCTTGACTTCAGACAATGCACAATATCTTCCCTTTGAAGATGTTCCAATTATGTTTGGATTGGCAAATATATGAAGTACTTTCCATTCTTCAGTGAGTTGTTTTTATTCCAAGTTGTGTTGCATACAACACATTGTCCATCACCATCCAGGTCACCAATATAGTACTCACAGTTTGGACAAAATATGACATTGTAAATGACTTTCTGCTTTTAGGAACAAATGCTTTGAGGTTAATTGTGCGTTTTTTGGACAGTGAATATTGATCAAATCTAGGAGATCTGAGAGAGCCATGCCTGCGAGTCTGTGTCTCAAAACAAAAAGTATAAGTAGAAAACTCTGAGATTGGGTAAATCGTGAACCACCATAAAGTCCTTTTCTAGCTCACGACCATTTTTTAAAAATGTGATTCTTCATGTATTGATTCATCACGACTCGTCAAATAAAAGGGAAGATTCTCTTTCACTTTCAACAATGGATGCCACACTGTCATCCAAGTCACTACGACTATACTTATTGATATTTAGTGACACGTCATTGCAATTAAGTTGATCATTGAAGAGAGCTTCATCCTCTGTAGAACATTCATCCTCAAACAAGAGTGGAGAAGAAACACATCAGCCAACAGAATTGCTGCAGTCACCATGCAGGCTCTATATTATTTATGTTGTCATATTAGTATATCCACTTAGTTATAGTGTGAACGCTGTTTTGGTGTTGCAAATGGTGTGTAATCTTGGTTCAGTATGTCTTTGTTTTAATGTTGCACTGAAAATATTTACAACTCAACATATTTTTTTGTGATGATGAAAAATAAAGGAGGCTTTTGATACACCCAGTTTGTGTTTCGTGTTTAACATAAAAACATGCTCATGTTTATGTTTTCATATAATTTACTTATATTCACAATATATTTGATCATATATTAAACATGTATCTGTTTGTAGTTGTGACATATATTTCCATACAATTTTACATGCATAAAAATACAGTGTATCATATATTTCTACATACATCACTAATATATTGTCTAATATACATAGTAATATATGGTGGTCGTTATTTAGAAATATCAAATTATATGTACTATATAAATGCATATATTTCAAGTTATTTTTGAATATATTGCAATGTATGAAAACCAGCAATCATTTGTATATTTTGCAATATATTACACCTATATAAGAATAATATATTATGGACAATATATGATTTGACAATATATTATACATGATTTTAAAATATAAAATATATGGGGAAATAACATTGGTGGCAATAAATCTCAGCCTAAAATCAGCGTGTCGCTGGTATCTTTGAAAAAAAGATTAGTTTTGTTTCTGCCATCACAACATTTTTTCATAATATTGCAGTGTTCTGTAAACATAGATTAGATTTGTCTTCACATGCCTTCTATGGATTTTCATCCCCAGTATAATTCTTTTGGAAAATGACATCAGCGTTCTCATATTTTTTTCTTGTATAAAGTCATTGTACTGTATTCTTATAAAGTTGCAATGTTTACACGTGGAGGTAATATGTGACAGAAAAAAAAAATCGTTTTGTTCACGTAAACCACGGGTATCAAACTCAAGCGTCATTGTATTCAGCCCGTGAAAGTAAATTAAACTCGTGAAATTCCACGATACTTGCTAAAGTCGGAACCATTTCAAATTGTTATATATAACCTACAAAACAGTCATTATTCTTATTTAAACCAGATTCTTTTCTTACAGACAGTGTATTGTTGGTGTTCAAATACCTGACATGTTTCGGCGTATACTTCCGCCTTCGTCAAAGTGTCACGGATGTTGTTGTGACGCGCCTTTTTCAGCTGCTTGTTGCTATGAGGGCATGACCTACCTGTCAGATCTGACAGGGAAGTCACGCCCCTCGCTCTCCGCTCGTCCCTCCAGGTAGTAGAGAGTGTGAGAAGGAGACAGTATGCCATCACAGACCACTGCAAAAGAGAAAATCACATCATGGACTGGGAGAAGGCCAGAGTCATCCGCACCGAAGAAACCAAACGTCAGCGCTGGATCAGGGAGGCTATTGAAATCCGGAAACGAGAACCAAGGACCATCAACAAGGATGAGGGACCTTACATGCTCTCTACCACCTGGAGCAGCATCCTGACGGGGACGAGCGGACAGCGGGGGGCGTGACTTGCCTGTCAGATCTGACAGGTAGGTCACGCCCTCATAGCAACGCCAGCTGAAAAAAAAGGCGCGTCGCAACAACATCCGTGACACTCTGACGAAGGCGGAAGTATACGCCGAAACATGTCAGGTATTTGAACACCTACAATACACTGTCTGTAAGAAAATAATCTGGTTTAAATTAGATATCAAGTAGACAGGATGAATTTAGTACAACTAGTCATTATTCTTGACTTCAGATTTGAAAACTAATTCGTTTGTTGTGTGTTCTGTATGTACTATATGGCAGAGATGAAACATTTTAATGGTTTATCCAAATTCATAAAGGCCCTCGAAAGGAAACTAACAATGTAGCCCGCGAACCAACGATTACAGGCTTTTAAAAAGTATGAGATTATCGTCTATTTTACGTCGGATGCCCTTCTTGACACAACCCTCTGTATTTATCCGGGCTTGGGACCGGCACAAAAAGACACTGGCTTATGTCCCCTTGTGGCTACAGAACAAGCAACTCTATGAACTTAATAAAGATGAAGATGCTCAGTAAGGCTGCACAAAATAGTCATCAGCACAGTAACATTCAAAAAAGCAAAACTATACTCACCATTTTGAAATACCCATCTAAAAACATCTGGACCACAAGAAAAACCCCACACATTTTAAAGAACTTGACTTTAATTCCATACATCAATTAACAGCTGTTAGTTTGATTATTGTTCAATTGTACAATTGTATCTTGAAGATTGATCATCTGGAATTAAACCACATATCCTTTGAAGTGCTCACACTTCTCCATCACCAGGTATCCAATCCAGATTCTTACCTTCTGGTTTTGCGGAACAACTGGAAACAATTTGAGGCGTGATAATAAAAATATCATTTACATTTTATTGACTTTTAATATGAACATATAAAAAAAAACAACAAACAAAAACATTTACATCATGGATTGTAAGCATCTGTCCATGCTACCTTATGTATTTACCATAAGAGATGCCACAACATATTGTCATCATAACCAGACTCGGGCCCCTCGTACTCACCCTCCCACCATCGCCAAAAATAAAATAAAATAAAATAAAATCTAGCTCAGTTCCATAGAAGCAAACGTGCACCTGTGGGACCTCATATAACCTGGACGTGTGGGCGAGAAAACAAGTTGGAAGACCAGATTTAACTCAGCGCACGACAAAAATTCTAGATGCAGAGTATCAATGAAATCCCCCAGCTAAGCGCAATTCACGGGTCCTTGTGCTGTGGCAGGTGTTTGGATGGATACTCACGACATAATGGCTTTAAAGTCAAACAAAAGGTGTGCAAACAACTCCGGGCCCTAAATTAAAGTCCTATCCAAACTGAACTGAAGAAATATGGGTAGACGGGGACTTTCCTCACATTTACCGATGTTAGTCAGACGATTTAAACCCACTGCAAAATAGTCAAGTCGTATGAATAAGTTAGCTCAATGTCCAAACCGCACTCAATAATTGAATAATGCGATCGAACAGACATGGTAGGAACGCAAAGAAAGGGGCAGATGATAACAGCATTTGTGAATAATTTAAATCCTTCCTCATAAAGGGGAACAAGCACAAGCAGAGCGGCTTCTCTTCTGCTAACTGAACAGCCAAAGGCTACCATACTTCAACCATTTCCTGGAACGGGATCTCCCAGGTAAAGCCAGATGACAGCACAGATTCCACTCAAGATGAACTGCATAGAAAAATAATGGAAATTAAAAAATACAAAAAAAAAGCGGGGGGGGGGGGGGGGGGGGGGGAATCTCCAGTGTAAAATGGGTTTCAGAAAAGCTGTCCTTTGCTCGGTCTCCGATCAGTCTGCTGTGTGAAATGACTGAGGTAGTTTTTTGTTTTTTTTTAAGATCTAAAAAACTAAAAAAGAAATCAAGGAAATGGAAAGCATCACACATCCAGATTAATGTACTAATTTGAAAATTAAAATGGATTCAATCTTAACTTCAAAAAACATGCCGCGGGAGAGGTTTGCATCACATTTAGATTATTCTTTTGCCATTTATTTTCTTTTTTTCCATCTTTGGAGGGGCAACAAAGTCAAAAATATGTTTTTGACAATGTTTCGCAGCCCAGTCGCACAAACACGGCAGTAAGGGTAATGTTGTGGACAGCAAAACACACTTTTTTTTTTAAATTCCACCTCAGGAGGGAGTCAGGTTGGCACTGAGTGTTGACTTAGTTGACTTAGTGTTGACTTGTTGTTTAGAGTGATGACTCTAAAGGACATCACATCTGATCAAGGCGCAGATACCAACCAATCGCAGCTCAAATGTTTTCAAAGTTTGGTCACGAGACAAGCTGAGCTGTGATTGATCGTGACCTGATCCCTTGAAGCAACTATGATGTCATTTGAAGTCAACAAGTGGCAAAATGGCCATGCAGACTTGGGATAGAATATGTATTTTGCGCCTTCATTCATTTTTCATGAACGTGATATGAATCGTCGAATCATGTTTACAATTGTGGGGCCGCATACAACAGAGTGTAAATATTTGACTTGACTTCCCCTTGAACTGAGAAGCGCAAACAGTTCAAATGTGCCAAAAATCAAACGCGCAGTGGCGTGAACAGCTTTTTTGTTCCTGATCAGACGGCAAAGATGACGACGTCCAACAAGAAAAAGAAAGTTTAGAGGTGATGGGTTGATCCGCTGAATTTCTCTCATTGAGGGAAGTACAGAACTAATATTTGCTGCAGGATGACGGTCAGCCAAGTGGTTGGCTTCCAGTGGTTGAGTCGAGAACAAACGGGAATCCTAACGATGCTAGACTGTTTTCGTTATCTGGGTGTGGAACTGCTAAAAGGATGTGATGTTTTTTTGATGATGCGGGGGTCAGTGTGTCTAGTATATTACTGTTCCATTCTCTGTGCTCACCCCCCCCCGCCCCACCTCCACCCCTCCGTCAAATCCATGAGGGAGGTGGGTTCTAGAGTAGCTCCGGGGGTCAGTACGCAGTGACCAGGTCCTTGTCGTAGTTGTATCGGCCCCTCTTAGGGGTGGGGCTATCCGCGCTGTCCTCAGTGTCCTCGCTATCGCCGCCGCCGCCCCCGCCAGCTTCCTCCTCAGAGGACGAGTCAAGAGTCAGATCCACCACTACTCCTCCGGGCGGCGCGGCGGGCCCGGTATTGACCACGCCCGCCGCCGCCGCCCCTGCGGATTTGCCTGACAGGCTCGTGCTGCTGTGGGCCGGCGAGTGGCCGTTTGTCTCTGGAACCCCTGAAATCAGAACATGGGAGGAAGATTGAGAAAATGGCAACCTCACAATCACTTCCTACTTTCCAAAATTCCCGGCATTAAGATATCTGGCCAACTAGTAAAGTAGTGCCCCAATTTAGTAAATTAATAAAATGGGCGTGGGAGGCTGTGGAATAAGCCCTGGAGAAGAGACCAGGGAGTGGCTGAATGTCGGTGTGGATCTCCTCGAGTTTCATCCAATGCTGCATGATACCGTCCAGTGTGAAACTCATACCCCGAGCGCAATATCAAAAAGCCTTCCCCAATTTTGAAACATGATTTCATTCAGACTCTGGGTGGATTCTCAACCTTCTGAACTCCTATCGAATGATTCAAACCCAAATATTGGCCATGGCCTCAACCATCAAGGGACGACGCCCCCTTGGCAGGGACATGCCACTCATTTTTATGTGAAGCTTTCGACCACAACTTCTGAACCCAATGGCCGAGACATTCAGAACTGTCATCAAATCAATTTTTAAGGCCCCTGGAAAAACTGGGCAAGGTTCCGTGGCTCTTTCTTCGACTCGCTCTTCACCTAGAATCAACGTCAAAATGGCTATTTTGTTGACTTTTGTGAAACAGTTCAAACGTTAAGCTCCAAACTCGATCTGCGAATTTCACCTCAAGTGCATTTTGGGAAACTTGGTGCAATGTGGGGAAAAAAAACAGTGAGTGTTTTTCACGTACACATATCAACCATCGAGTACTCTGGCGTATCGCTGCGTTCTCTTTCCTTTTCCTTCTCCTTGTCGTCGCTGATTGGTCGCCAAGAGCCATCGGTTAGGTATTCGATCTCCTCGATTTCCTCGCTTGTCTCTTTCAAGATCTCAGACAATAACCTGAAACAAAAACATGGTCATCATGAGTGAGTCGAAAACAGATGCAGTGCTGCATCTCGTTCCAGCATGACAATATCCTCAAGGACAAGTCAAGCAAATCACCTGACATGTGGTGGACATGCTACCAAATTGTTTGATGAAAAATACTCCTCAAAAGTGGCGATTTAGCAAGTGAGATTTTGTGGTTCCTCAAAAGACATCGCATCAGTTGATTCGCACACGCGCATTTTGGGCTGTTGGAGACACCTATTTTCCAAAGTGGCCCCATCAAAAAGAGGCATTATGGGAAGGATGAGGTAAAAGTCCTTGCATGACAATTTAGAATGTTAAAAGAAAAACAAGGAATATTTTGGTTCATTGTTCATGATGATAGGTACAATTAGATTAACTCATTCACTGCCATTGCCGAATTTATTTGGGAATTGAAAAGCATGACATGGAGCGCCATTCCTGAATTTGGTCGGGTCTTGTTTTTTCTTGCAGGGGGTTTCTGGTCAGACCTCTGGCAACGTTTTTTCCTTCCACGAGTGGGCAGCATTTGCCTTTTGCACATGTTAGCACTTAGTTGAAGTTTAAGCTGTTGTTAAAGCACTATATAAATCAATGTGTGTGTGTATTGTATTATATTTTGTACAGCCATTCTTCCTAAAACTCGATATTCTGTGGTTCCTGCAATTTCAGTGAAAATGACAAAAACCCTGGCACTGGAGTGGACACATTTTTGCACATCGTCTGGCAGTGAATGAGTGAGTGTTTGATTATTTCTGTTTAGTTATTTTTGTTTATTTAGCTGATTCTGAACATATTTGTATGACTGTTAAAATGTAACTTATAAATTATTATTTCCATTTCCATTATTACCTTAGGGCAGTGGTTCTTAAACTTGTTGGAGGCACCAAACCCCACCATTTTCATATGCTCATTCACCGAACCTTTCTTTCAATGACTGTGCCGACTAACTGCAGACGAGACTGCGGGGAGGACCTCTGTGGCGGACGATCCACCGAACCCCGAGGGCTTGATCGAACCCAGGTTAAGAACCACTGCCTTAGGGACAATATCAGTTTCCCATAAGGCAGGGGTGTTTGGGGAAGCCATTAAAATGTTTAATCCTCTCCACATATTACATATAGAGGGCACAACAAATTAATGAATAACTAGTTTTCAAATCTGAAGTCAAGAATAATGACTGTTATTGTGGTTTACATCCAAAAATATGAAATTTTGGTTAGGATATTAGAAAGCATGATGGAATTTCACGAGTTTGATTTGCTTTCGCAGGCCGGATTTGCCCCCCGGGCCTTGACTTTGACACTTGCACCATAAGGGATGGATTTTCATCCATGAGTTGGTACACAAACAAATGTGTGTAATTTGTGATTGTTTTCCAGAAAGTCAAAGTAATAGAAACATAGTAAATCAAATAGTCGGCATGAAATTTAACATTCACCACCCCCGCCAATTACTGAGTTGTAGATCGCTCTTCCCTTCTTGCAAACAAATCTTGCTAAAAAAGTGTTTTTAGCCCAAACATTGACATTGACATTTTCATTTTGTCATAGGAAAATGAAGTCAGTGTCATGAGTACGATATAATTTTGAGGTTTAAACCACATCCCAATTAAACCAGTAAACGAAGCGGCTAATTAATCATGAGTACTGTAATTGAGCGAAGTATTAAGAATATGGTTTTTCAAATGGGCACAACCTTACCCGTCTATCGTGAGGAGCTCAAAGGGCGCCGGTTTGTCACACACGGGGCAGGTCCATGTGGGCTTCTTTTCATTCATCTGCAGAAAGAAGACTGCGTCGAAACACTGTAGATGGGCGCAGGTTAGAACTCGACATGGAACACCGATGCGCATCTTCACCAGCTGTGGAAAAAAAATCTGTAAGTATTGTGGCCATTGTTCACGGAGCATGTTCAATTTTCACTTGAGCATTCATTCTGGCGGTGTCTGGCGGGTATGCACCTAAAAGCTAGCAACCACTCATTTGACGACAATGGGGTTAAAATCTTAGCGAAAGAACATAGATGGTCTGAAAGGGGAGTAAAAGAAGCGATTTTCATAAAACAGCTAAATCCTTCACTAAACTGATATGGTGGTGCGATGTTCAATTTGGATCGTTCGTACAATAGCCCGCTTAGGAAACAGAGGATTAGCAATGCTGATGAGGTGATACCGGTCGAAGTGGGGCAATCAGGTCAGTCGTTAGTCAGAACGATAGGAACTATCAGTGGAGCAGCTGCAGGGAGCAGTCCTCTGCTCCCCCCAACCTGACAGCAGGGACCTATCATCGCAGAGTCCGGCACCGCCATGTCTGGACAGTAGGGATATATATATATATATATATATATAGGGCCTAAACTACCGTCCGACACCTTCAAAGAAGTACAGATGAAGGCTGAAGAAACCTTTTCATCGATGGACCACTCCTGTACGACTGAGAGCTTATACAGACGTATTCTGGCGGTGTGTTTTTTAGATTAGAGGAGGCCAATATATTCAATTTCTATGAGAACCCCAACTATTTTGCAAGCAAAATGTATCAACAATTTTACAAGGGAGACTCCCAGTATGCAAAGAACAATACTCACTGGACAAATGAGAGAAACCCTGAGGCCTGTGGTGGCAATCTCACTCTCTGGGTCAAAACGTAGCTTGTCTTGAACTACAAATAAATACACGTACGAGCATTATAACAAACAATTTTGGAAAAAGTTCTTTAATGGACGGCGATTAACACTCACTGCGCTCACGACAGCGCTCCGCGCTCTCGACAGAGCAGAGTTTGAGCTGGCCGAAGAGGTCTGACGCAGTGAACATCCTCACTAAATACACCGCCACAGAGTAGCGCTGAAAGCATGTGTTCAAAAGTCATGTATGCGGTGGACCAGAAGTTCTCATGGGCAGGATCGTGTATAGATGCCAACCTTGCCGAAGTTTCCCCAAGTGACAGTGATTCTGTTGGAGACCGTGGAAAGATGCAACCAAGGAGTAATGTTGACAGGGCGACAAGGACGACGAGGTTCCACGCCAGGCTTGTTCGACGGGTAGTAGCCCTGAAAAACAAATGACAATCATTACTTAAAAAAAAAACCCCAGTCATGTTTCTGACACGCATTATATACAGAACTCACTGGAACATGACAGTAGGACTGGTTGACTTTGACGGCGATGTTAGGAGGATATTGGTCCTCTTGAACCCCAATGGAGTCTGTGTAACATATTCTGCAACAAAGAAAACACTCCCAGAATAAGAATGAAACTAAACCTGCCGATTTTCAAAGAATGATTAAGTGAACGATGAGAAGCATGTGGTGGCTCACATTTTAACTATCTGAAAATGACACCCAAAGTGCTCAAATTCAACGGCAGTTGATTCTTACCTAAGAACCACCTGGATTGATCTAATTCCCGGGCGTACTTCACTGTAATAAACAAAGACCACAAGTTATATCAGACTCAAGGGGAGCAAGTTAAAAAAGGCAGTGGTGTATGTGGGAGGGTGGGGCATAGGAAACGCTCCACATTCCTACCTTGCGTTTCTGATTTGGTCTGCTTGATTTGGTGTGAATTCAAACATGCATTGACTGTCTTGCAGTTTCTCGTTATTCTGGGCAACTGTCATAACACATCAATAGGAATACATCAACAACAATCATTCATTCATTACATCCTATCTCCACCCACTGTAGCCAACAGTGTTTTTATTCTGCCCTCCCTAGTTTTATTCAAGTACAGATGGGGAGAGACTTGGCAGGGGTGAACAGTTTAACAGCCCCCTTGACTAATCAGCACAGGACATTAGAAGGAAAATTAATCAGTGTTAAGGAGGACAGATGCCGTGCCAATAGGTATCAGCTCAACTGTTTGTTACATCATGATTTAAAAAAAACCATAGAAATGACTTTTACAGTACCATGTAAAGGGTGGAGATGCGAGCCCTGGCCCCTGACTGGCTTGACAGCTCCGAGCAACAGTATTAGAAGATGCCACAAGAGGGCCACACACAATAAAACTGTGACATGAGGTGATGGTATCGAATGAATGGCACGACAACTGGCCTCAGGCGCTCATCATCATATCTCTGTTCAAAATGCCATCAATACAATGCACCGGAACATACCCATGCCCATAGCATAACCCCAACGCTACCAGGGATCACTCTCTCCACAAGGTTGTCATTAGTAAACTACACACGCACATGAGATAACATGCTATTTGGATCCACCTCGTATGGTGAAAATCGTGAGTGTAAGATATGATCAAATCTGAAGATTTGATCACCTGACAAACTGCAGTGGGGTCAAAATAGGTTGTTGAGCAATCACATGAACTTCTCCGTGACCATTTCTGACAGTCGGTGCAGAGATTGTTGCAAACCAAATGTTGCAGCAGCACTTTGTTTGAAGTCCTGGGCTTGGTAAGAATAATAATACATTTCATTTATAAGCGCTTTTCAAAACTCTCAAGGTCACTTTACAGTCACAGGATAAGTTTTTCTGTGGGCGAGCTAATAGATAGCTAATAGATAGCCAGCTAGCTTGAGTGGTTACTTGGGATGCATGATCATAATGGGATGCTGCTGTGAAAAGTAAATTTCTCCACTGCAAGACAGTTTTCGTTGCTATAGGACGATGAATGTCATGTCACCCCCCAATATCTGCTCCAAAATCGCACATATCTTGATTAACCGCACAAGCCCAAGACCCTAAGCAAGGCAAGCAGTGGATGTAAAGGATTTAAGCGTATACTCACTGAGCTCTGTAGGTGGAAGCAATGTTTCCAAAGTCTGATAGAACGGCAGCGGCACCAGTTTGACCTCCTGAGTTGGAGTGGCCAATGGTTTGGTAATGCCGTTGAGGTATTCAACGCCCTGAGCGGGGGCAGACGGGGTCGAGCTGAGCGCAGAGTACGAAACTGGGATGCCTTCTGGGCGCCGCACTGCCAGCCAACCAGATGTTTTGGGAAAGCGAGACTCGTACAGCTGCCGCACGTTCTTGAGTAGCTCGGGACTGTATTCCGTCTGGACCAGCCTTAGAGCCCGGCCCACCAGGTCCTGCTTTAAGCCGCTCTTGCTGCGGCCCATGGAGGCCAGCAGTGTCTGCAGGTCCGAGACCCGGAAACTTTTGACCATGTTCTGGATTGAGAACAAAATATAAGAAGATATTAGATGAGTGATAAAAACAAGAATGTCTTTGATGGTGCTCAAGAGGACGCTTGGGTGTGCAAAATGAGAAATATTCTAGCTGCAGCTGCAAATGAACTGTTTAACTATTCACCTTTGCCCCAACTATTTAACTTCTTTTTCAACATGTTGGCACTAAAACATTCTACAGAAATGGTAATCAACACAAAATCAACCTGGGCACAAACAATGCAACAACTATTACCCCGAAAAGTCAAAACAAATTCTTTGATGGAGTTGACGAGGCCCTTTGTTTATTAAACAAATGATAAAGGAAAGGACATTATGTTCAGTGTTTTTCTCTCTCTCATTCTCTCACACGCACGCGCGCGCACACACGCACGCGCGCGCACACACACACACACACACACACACACACACACACACACACACACACACACACACACACACACACACACACACACACACACACACACACACACACACACACACACACACACACGCACGCACGCACACACACACACACACACACACAAGGGATGACAAGAACATAAAAATAAAGCAACAACATGTAACTTCATAAAATTGCATTTCTGTGACACAGACTGATAGTATGGAGGGCGACGTCATCAACATGTGATTGGCTAGTGGTGTCTAGATCTTTCTGTAGGCAAATTCATCTCTTACACTGACTACATTGTTTTCACAGCACACCTCTTGAAAAAGGTTCGAATAACCTGCAACTGACAACAAGTTGAATTTAAAGCAGTCTGGTAATCACACATGGCATTAATCAGTAATGTTTACCTTTGACATTTCAGAAACAAACTTATTCTTGATTCTGAACATTCCCTTTATTTCTAAAGTAGCTATTACTGTGTTACACATAAGACTATTGTTAATTTATGAATGCAATTTTGGAAATGTAGTGTGGTACAGAAAAAACGATCTGATCCTGAATCAGTGCAAAAAATGGTGAAGCTTAATGCCAGGAAATCAAGTTAAAGATAAAGAATTTTGAAAAATAATAGTTGTTCACATTGTATCGAAGACTGCATCTTGTCTAGAAGTAAAGCTAAATTTAAAAATAAATAAAACACTTAATGTTAGATAATTTTAGAACAAAATGTTGCAGGTTAATGCCAGGAAAGCAAGTAAAACAATAAGAATATTGAAAGATAATCAAGTTATTAGCTCTTGTTCACATTGTACCGAAGATTGCATCTTATTTTCTAAAAGCAAATCTAAATGTAAAAACAACTAAAACACCTACTGTTAGATAATTTCACAACATTTATATTGCATACCTCAAAGTCAGAATCAGAATTAAAGTGTCGACTGTGAAAACAAACATTACTGATGCTGTAAATAGTTGATAGTACTTTTCTATTACTCCACTTCTCTGATGTACAGCTTAGCGTATATAAATTTATTTCCGTATTCTGTTACATGTGTGGCTTGAAATAATTACGTGTTCTGGGGACAGAAATGGAAACTGAAACTTTTGGGGTATGCTACACATAAGATTCTTCAAAAGATTAATTAATGAACAAAATAATCAATTGTTGAGACCCAACTTCAATTTAACTCGCTATCGGTAACACAGATTCAAAACAATGTTTGTGCAGCTTTTGACACACAATTATAAGGCCTGGACAGCACTGGCAAACTTGTATATGCAAAGACAAAGGGTAAAAAGGCGCACTGTAACGCACCTTTGTGACGACTCCAACTTTCCGTACAATCATACGCAACTTCACTTATCTCCAACAGAAAGCACAAGCCAGAGAAAAGCTTTTATATACAAATTGAAATGTTGCATGCAATGGCGTCAAAAACGTTTTAACGTCATGTAATTATGTTACTTCCTCTGTGTCCCATACAAATTAAAGCAACCAAGAAGTGTTTACAAATAAACAGTTAGCAACAGAGGCGCTAAACTCGACACCGGCCGGTACACGGCGTTGACATACAGACAACTAACACGTTGCAAAAGCAGCCTTTGGTTGTTCTATTTGAGGAGAAAGGAACACTGTTTGGTCAATCCAACGCGCCCTCACTAAACATTATCAATAGAAGCTACGCTGCTAACCGGCTAACTCTGCTGGGAAAACTGCCTCTTCGGTGCTCAATCATGGCAAGCGAACGTTTTGACAGGTGCACGGATTGGCAGAAGAAGTGCACAACACACGAGTTAATATTATCTGCAAGCGATTCGAAACGCAAGCAAGTGTGATAGCACAGACACCTCAAGTGCGCCAGGCTGGCCATCATTCATTTTCGGCGTCTTCTTTGGAGCCAGCGTGATGCTAGGAAGCTATGCCATTCGTACTTGCTAAGTTAACTAGGTAGAAAGCGACGTTAGCAACAGAGGCTGGTCGCTTTCGACGCGACCCTGTTACGCCACATTCGTGACAGTACGCGTTTTAATGTCGTTTTCACACAAAGCCACCGAGACTCCCAGCGTCCGCGCCGGGTGTTGGGACGCACACTCTCTCGACCGGCTTCCCATTAAACCAAAGCGAATGAGGCTCTACTTGCCATCGCCTCCACCAGTTCGGCCGCCATCTTCACGCAGCAGTACCGCGAGAGTCCCAGCCGACTGCTAGGCTTTCACCAATGGGGAGTCCAGCTGCCTCTGAGTGGCAATTCCTTTCGACCAATCGCCGAGTGGGACATGCTGGGACCCGAAGCACTCCTTTCTAAATGGGCAGGGCAACAGTGTTTTAAGGTGACAGTGTAAGATTTTAAAAAAATACTAAGACACGGGTCTCCTTTCCAAATTAGGCCGCGGTGCCCACTCGTGAAGTGACCGGTGACAATATTCCGATATTCCCGGTGATACGCGTTGATAATGTCGCGGTTTGGTCAAACTAAGCCACTGCTTGAGTTTGAATCCGTCATGGATGGAAATCACGGGATGTCAAGTGGACGAGGTCGCATGGTGCGATGGAATCCCGTCCGAGCTTCAAAGTCCACTGCGGGTTCTGGAAATGTGGACTCGTCGCTTTGTCTGCGGTGACTTTCAAGATGTAAAGAGAAGGCACGAAATCAGCAATCTAACATTTATTAGTCGAGGTTAAATACGTGCCACCAGGTGCCTAAAGTCGCATTTCAAGGGTGCCATGTTTGTGCCTTTAAAACGAATTCATAGAGAAACAAGTATTTATCCACTCCCTTTGAAGATCCACTCCTGGTTTTTTAACAGTACGTGGCAAAGATATGCCCTCGAGTCCCACTCGCTAATCAATTGATGGGATAGGAATATCATGACATGTGTTTTGTTTTGCCATCGCCCAAAGTTGGAATATGTCAATAAAGCAATACTGTTCTTTCGACGGTCTGAACTTGACATGGTAGATCAAGATGCATGAGTAAGTGTTTTATGTAAAGTGACCTTGAGAGTTTTGAAAGGCGCTTATAAATGAAATGTATTATTATTATTATGTCTCATCAATATCGCTGTGTCTGTTTTTTTCAAGAGAGAGATCCTCCCAGCAATGATGACAGGACGACGAACAAGTCTGCTTAAAATGGACCTAGAAGTACACTTCATGTTCCTAATTTGAAACAGAAGAGGGCAACATGGTCTAATTCATCATTACGTGACAGACTAAATTGTGTGGACAGTGACCATGAGTGACTGATAAAGCGCACGTCAGACACTACACTACATTTCACATATAGTGAGTTTCTCAAATAAATGTAGACATATTTAAGTATATTTTATTTTATTTTTAAATAATAGTGTTCACGAAATGACTCAAAAAGTGCTTTACGTGGTTGGATCAACAAAAACATTTAATACAAGAGATACACAAAAAAAATCAGGTCTTGCAGAAAATAGGCATACCCAATTCCAATGCAGTTTTGATATGCTAAACATATAATATATTTCATTTATAAGCGCCTTTAAAAACTCAAGGACACTCCACAGTCAGGATAATTTTTCTGCTGGTGAGCAGCGGCAGCCACACGTGGCAGCGTTCATATCAATGTAAAACAATGCAAAATAATGTACTACCTATACATTTGAATACATGACAACATGAAATGTAATATTCAAACTGATAAATGTTATTGCTTTTCAGGTATGTGTTACCTTTTATGGCCGCAACACATTCCACTAATTATGACAGCAAAAACGAAAGTTTAAGAATGTTTGAAAAAAAAAAAACACCTGTTTGGAATATATATAAATATACAATTACTGTGAATTCAGGGATTTCATCTACGATCCATAATATGAAAATGTTCAGAGTGCAGAAATTACAGCTTTTTTACACATTTTGGATATGTTATAAAGATTATCTTGCTCTTTGTGACATGCATAGAGAATTATCCATCCATCCATCCATCCACCTTCCGTACCGCTTATTCCTCATGAGGGTCGCGGGGGATGCTGGAGGCTATCTCAGCTGTCTTTGGGCACGAGGCAGGGGACACCCTGAATTGGTTGCCAGCCAATCGCAGAGCACACAAAGATGTACAACAGTCACTCTCACACTCACACCTAGGGACAATTTGGAGTGGACAATTTGGAGTAGTCAATCTGCCTGCCATGCATGTTTTTGGAGTGTGGGAGAAAACCGGAGGACCTGGAGAAAACCCACGCAGGACCGAGGAGAACATGCAGGCTCCATACAGGACCGCCCTGCATAGGCGCTTGGTGCTTGCCAATAAAAGAACATAATACCTTGTGTGATGTATTTTGCCTTTTTCTTCATCTGTTGAATAAATAAATATATAAATACAAAAATAAATAAAATAAATAAACAGGGCGGCCTGCTAGTCGAGTGGTTAGCACACCGGCTTCACAGTGCAGAGGTCGCCGGTTCACGTCCCGGTCTGGCCTCCCTGTGTGGAGTTTGCATGTTCTCCCCGGACCCGCGTGGGTTTTCTCCGGGTCCTCCGGTTTCCTCCCACACTCCAAAAACATGCAGGACAGGCAGATTGACCACTCCAAATTGTCCCTAGGTGTGAGTGTGAGAGTGACTGTTGTATGTCTTTGTGTGCCCTGCAATTGGCTGGCAACCAATTCAGGGTGTCCCCCGCCTCGTGCCCGAAGACAGCTGAGATAGGCTCCAGCAACCCCCGCAACCCTAATAAGGAATAAGCGGTACGGAAAATGAGATGAGATGAGAATAAATAAACATGGCACATTTTCTACATCAGTTGTTCCTGCTGGAGAGAGTCATTTCAAAGCCATTTGGTCCAGTTTTTCTGTTACACGCTTTTTTTAGGCTAGGAGGTCATTTGCTAGTTTGTCACATTCATGATGGAAAAAAGTTTAATTACTGCTCCATTGTAATTGCAGTAAGTCTTCGGACAGCCTCCCCAACTGGACAAAACAACTTTAACAGGATAACAGTGGCATCTAAAGGGCCTTTGACTCTACAACATGCATCCCATGTGCTCCGTGTCTCTCGCAGTCCTGAGTGTTTAATCTCCCGTAATTACACAGATTTGCTTAGGTTAATAAAAATAATCCGCCTAAATTGAGACCCCCTACCTCGACCTCCCCTGTGCTTCCTTTGCCCCTTTCTGTGAGGGATCAATTTGCCGTCATATAAATAGTGTGAAGCCCAACTTTGATTTAGGAGGAGAGGAAAGTCGGGCTAGCCGAAGTGGTGACGACGCTTTGGGAAAATTCGGTGTTTCGAAAAAGTTGCCAAGTGTAACCTGACCGACTGACGTCATTTCCAACCGTAGAGATCGTGTCGCCGATGAGCGCATCAACTTTAACGACAGTTGAGAGGCTCATCTTTATCTGTGATCTTGTCAACGCAAGGACTCGGACGAGAGCTACCAGGGGTGTGATATCGGGCCATGCTGTAAAAGCCCAACTTTTTCCAAAGACTGAAAATAATTTTTCGCATATCATCTCAAAGATCCAATTTGTCAGTGATGAGTGCAAATTATTTAACACCGGAGATGACGACGGAAGACAGGAGCAACCGAGAGCGACTCGGTTTGAGATTCACCATCGACTACCTGCTGTTCAATAAGGGAACCAAAGATTCCACGAGAGAACCGACGTCTGAACGGACGTTGCTCCATCGTCATGAACCCAAAGAGGTGGTCACCATGCAGGAGAGGTCAGCAGAGACCAGAGAAAGAGACATCAAAGGAGAAGAGGGGGATGGAGAGCAACGAGAGGAGGGGGAGGTGACCACTACCACTATCGCCACGTCTGACGAAAAACCCAACCAGTCGTACATCGCGCTCATCTCAAAAGCCATCCTGACGTCGAAGCAGAAGAAGCTGCTGCTGTGTGACATCTACCAGTGGATCATGGACCACTACCCTTACTTCAAGAGCAAGGTATCAGCCATTCTCGATCCCAACCTTTATTCAGCGCATTTTAGACGTGACAAATCTCAGCGTCCTCTGAAAGGTTCTTATGACAAAAAATATTATTACAAAATGATGATATGGTCTCTGTACTTGGTGTGAAATGGCTTATTCATTGGTATGAATGCCAGTGGCTTAATGATACTTACTGCCACCTAGTGGAAGACCATTTCATTGTTTTATTTATTTATTTGTTTATTTATTTGTTTATTTATTTATCTTGTTTGCTTGCTTTACTTTGTTCTGGTTTTGTTTTTTTCATGCTTGGGTGCCGATAGAGCGGTGGGCATGGCCTCTGGCAATGGCTTTTCTTTTCCACAAGGGGGCAGCATTTCCATTTTTTCCATGTTAGCGCTTTGTTCCAGCTTCAGCTGTTGTTAAAGTGCTATATAAACCAATATGTTTGTATTGCATTGTATTTTGGACAGCTGCCCTCATTTCAAGCTCATATAACTTCAGACCCATATAATTTAGGATTTAACTCATTTTTATGAAAGAAGGGAGTCTCGGGTTTCCAATGCTTATGTTTATGTTGTCCTGAAACTCAGTATTCTGTCGGTCCTGGAATTCAATTGACAATGACGGAAAGCCTGGCACAGGAGTCGATACTTTTTTTTGTCACGGCTGGCAGTGAATGAGTGAATTTATTTTATTTTATTTCTTTTGCTTGTTTATTTGTTTATTTATTCTTTTCTTCCCATTGCCTGTGGACAAATAATATATAAAGCTGTAAACAATCAACAACCGGTTCCTGCAACACGCCTGAAATGACAAAAGAATCGCAAAGGGCTCTTAAAGCAATTTTGCGAACAGAGCAACCTACTTGGCACAGGTATGTTGTCCGAGTGCACGGTGAGACAATTAGGCGCAATCCCATTGTTGGCAAACTAGCAAATAACGTAATCTGGTTGCTAGGTTGCAAACCTTTAGCAGGTGCACGGGGTGGTATGGCAGATTGGAGGTGGTTCTATTGGATTATGCTTGATTGGCTGCTTTGACGTGCTAAAAAAGTAACGCCGGGTGTCGTGTCTTGTCGAGATCATACTCGTTGTTGACACACCATCCTCACGCGAACTTTGCCAAGAACGAGGCAAGGTGACATCTCGAAGGAGATCAATTTAACACCCGTTTATGCCCCACTCTTTCGTATTAGTGACACCCCTTTTGGCAACTCTTGTGCGCACGCAGGATAAAAACTGGAGAAACAGCGTACGCCATAACCTGTCCCTGAACGACTGCTTCATCAAAGTTGGACGTAGCGAAAACGGCAAAGGCCACTTCTGGGCCATCCACCCATCAAACTACGAGAACTTTTCCAACGGGGACTACCATTGCCGGAGGACACGACGGAGGGTCCGCAGGGCGGCCGGGCAGCTTCTCCTCTCGTCCCTCGGCTTGCCGTACCAAGGAACCCACCACCAGAGGGCGCCCTGCTGGTGCTGCCCACAGGTGCACTCCCTCCCTTTATCCTGCGTGGCCACCAGACTCTACTGGCCTTGGTCAAGTGGACAAGTGACAGCCTTTCACCCTGGTCTGCATGTCTCGGGACCTACAGGTTGAAATTTTAGTCACTACAATTTAATGGGATTAAGATCAATTTCATATTGATTCCCTGGAATTTTAGGCTAAGGTGTGTTTATGTGGACTCTGATATCTGTGCATGGAAAGTTAATTTGGATGTAGGACTAAAAGAGTTAAACGAAAAACGCATTTCTCAAAGTGATCGAAAAGTACTCATGTTAGTCCTCATTTTTGTGACTGCTTTATTTCCTGTTTATGTTAGCTGTCCATGTTAAGGGCTTTGTTCTGTAACAAAGCGCTATATAAAGCAATATCTATTGTATTGTATTGTTGTGTCCATAATTTGTAAAATGGCTTCAAATGACTTCTACTGAGCGTATTTTAATAAGATTCCACCGCATATAGCTATATTTTAAGTTTTAAGACTCGCGCTGAATATTCAGGAAGTCTTGTTTTTGAGTTGGTGACGAGTCCGTACGTGACATCACTAAAGGAACGCCCCTGACCGAAAAAAAGACGCATTGTAGGTCCTTCCATCACGTCAATGTATTTTGCTGTACTTTTTTGGTCTGGGGACCTTGTGTTGCACACAAAAGCCGCCAGAAGAGGGCGTCCAAGCTCCATATAAGGAATTTATCAGCCTGTGGAAACGGAGGTGGCCACAGGAGGTCGCCATTTTGTGCCTCTTTTTCATTGAGATATCTCCCGTCAATGTTGCCTCATAATGGCACGGAATAAATTCTTTAATCGATTGCAAACATGTATGCTTTCCTCTTCAGAACTATTTGAATCGTATTTATAACTGGATGTGTAACAAGAAAGCATATTCTCCGAATCTGAAGCCATTGTTTTGATTCTGCAGCAATGAAAGACGTCTTGGCGTGACGTCACGAACTGGGGGCGGCACTTTCTGAAAATGCCCAATTCGCAGCTCACATTTTTTTGCAGATTTTGGAAACTTTAAGTCATTTTTATTGGTGTTTTGCATTTGAATAAAAATATCATACTGCGTGTTTTGGGTATTTTAGATGCTATAAAACGTTTTTCTGATGTCAGTTAAGAAACAAAAAAGTGACGTCGCTTGTCCTTTAAGATTTAATTTTCATGTAAGATGGGCCACACGTCATTTTGCTCTTGTCAATGTTGAACGATTTTCATCGGGAGATGGTAGGCTATGCATGAGTGGCGAGTCTAGACTTAATGAACACCCAGTGACTTTTTTGTCGTTGGTTAAATGAGCAAGTCTTTTGTACCACGCCCAAGATTTTGATGGGCAATGACAAGATGTCTTCCAAATAAATTCAATCCATTCATGAAGGAAACAGCCTATTTCTCACATTACTATTTTTTCTTCATTTGCATGTTATTTTATTTTCAATTTTGTGTGGTTCTCATCTTCTGTTGCAGCTCAGTAACCAATAAAAAAAGAGACCCAGAAATAAAACATTCGCAGTATACTGTATGATGTTTTGTCAATGATCACAGGTAACAATTACACTTAGCTGTATTTTTTTTAATAAAACATAAACTGTTCGGTTATACAGTATATCACATATTATATCACAATAAATACTTACATGATATGACTGTGTGTGTGTGTGTGTGTGTGTGTGTGTGTGTGTGTGCGCATGTGCATGTGCATGTGCTTGGGCGTGTGCGTATCTGTTCGGATGGTACGAAAAGTGAGCCCGATGCTAACGCCACCACCCGTCGTCACATGCTAATTAGTCAAAAGCTGTCGGGATGCAAAATCTCCTGCTGCATAAGAGACCCAAATCGGCGGCTGGGACCGGGAGGGGTGGTCTTTCCAAAGCCGACCCCTGAGTGTATGAGTCCGGATAATCTGGACAATCCCAAGCAGTTTCAAGAAATAGGAAGATTATCACACACCGTAATCCGCTACCACTGCTGAAGAAAGAGGGGAGGAGGCCCCCGGGGGGTTGAGGAAAAAGGGAAGGATGAAGAGAGGGGAGGTTGCTAATTAATTGGGGAATTGGAACATGATGAGAAAACAAGATGGCGACAGTATCTCCAGTAAGGAAAGGCACAACAATTGTGATTGGTTATTGTGACAATAGTTCATAATCTGTGTCAAAGGTCACAGTATAAGCAGTTTAAATTTTGGCTGTATTTTACTGGAAAAAGAAAATAGGTTAAATTCTTTTCGGTTCTGAGATACTAGTTTTATTTACAGTTGGAAGAGAAAACTTTCCTTTCCTGGACTCTCTTATCAAGTTTTCAAACTCAGACAATACATGGCAACTTTGATGACATCTAAATAGCTTTGCAAATAGTTTTGCAAACATATTTCACTGCTAATTAATCTTTTGCAATACTGATGCCTATCTAATGTCTTTGTTTTAACCCATCAATAGTGAAATTCCTCTATGACCGGTTGATGATTGGCATTTACATCCACGCCGCCTACGGAGGATTAAAGGTTACGGATTGACTTTTGTCAACTTTGTTAGTCCAGACAAATGATCGAATATTCCAATAAGGCAATATTTGGTGTGAAATTAGATCACAGGAGAACAAATGGTACACGTGACAGAATTGGAAAGGGAAGAGAAGAACGCGTTATGATCACAGTGATGCATGATGTTCATTAGAAAAAAATCAGAATCAGAATCATCTTTATTGCCAAGTATGTAGAACACACAAGGAATTTGTTTCCGGTAGAACACGCTGCACTAGTATCGTCGTCAAAAAACTGCTAAGTGGCACTATACAGTTCCATTTTGGCTACTGTTGAAAAGAAAAAATAGAACAAATCCAGCAAATTAATTGTATTTATTTTTTGAGGAGTGTGGGGGGGTTGAGAAGCAGGTCCACCAAATCTTCCTATTCAATGTCAAATGCTAATTGGAGACCTAATTTGCTTAATTCCCATGAATTGCGCTCCGCTTCAAATCCTCTTCAATTCACCAGCTTTAAGGCTTTAATTTGGTTGCATATGTTTGCTGTACACACACACACACACACACACACACACACACACGCACACGCACGCGCACACGCACACGCACACACACACACACACACACACACACACACACACACACACACACACACACACACACACACACACACACACACACACACACACACACACACACACACACACACACATATGCGGTAATGTCCTGGAAGTAATTTTTGCACCCAACCTTTCCCCCTCTGGTGTGCTTCTTAATGTTGTTAATTATGTTTGTAACTGCTTTTGTGTGTTGTCGTGTTTGTGGGAGTTTACTGAGGTATAAAATGTGTTGTATATATAACTATGCCTCACCTCAGACTGCAAGTCAATGTGTTTACTAATGTAATAACGCTCATTAAATTAGATAAATAAACTGTATACAGAGTATATAGATTTTATTTGGTTGTTTAAAAACACAGAGGAAGAATACCTTGAAGTACAGTGGGACCTTGGCTTACGAACTTAATTGGTTCCCAGACAGAGTGTGTAAGGCGAAAAGTGTCTATCCCGAAAATTAATTTCCCATAGGAAACCATTAAAATCAGAATAATCCGTTCCCAGGTCCCCATAAAAATAATTTTCTACTTTTCTAAGCCTTAAAACGACACAAAATATACATTGCTTTATGTATAATAAATGTGCTATATAGTATTATGATGAAAGAAATAAACTGTACTGTACAATAAAGTAATTTTATTTACCTTTGTGATGGTCGTTAATGGCTTGATGGCATGGAGTGTCCGGTTTCCTCAGCATTAAACACTTGATGAGGAACATAGGCTTCTTTCACCATCTTGAGGAATAATCCCTTGTAGGTGCTTTCGCTGTGATAATTGTATCTAGTTCTTCATCAATTGTGATCTGTTTAGCTAGGTTGATAGCTTTTTGCATCAAGTGTACAGATGACTTGTGGAGTCTGAATAAAACTGTGAGAGTGTGAGAATAGTGAGAAAATGGATAGAAAACATATATCCCACATATTTCAATTGTTTTCTATCCATTTTTTTACTATTCTCACAATCTCACACTTTTGTTTTTTTTTTTTGTTTCAAGCTCTGTCATCTCCCTTTCGTGTGTGTGTGTGTGGTTTCTCACTCTCTCTGTCTGCCTGTCTTTTGTTTGTTCACCCCCCCCCCCACTGCTGGGTTCTTGACCAATCACGTGGCTTTAACCGAAGCCGCCATTTTGTTTTTTGGAGAACGGCCTCACTCTCTCTGTGTCTGTAACCCGATTCCCCACTGCTGTGTTCTTGACCAATCACGTGGCTTTAACCGAAGACTGGGGACGGGGAATAGAGGACAAACACAGTGGCCACCATTTTCTTGTTAGGAGAACGGGCTCGTTCGCGAACGACACATCACTCATTGTGGCAGCTCCGTGTGTATCCCGAAAAATAGTTCGTCTGCCAAGGTAAAATTTTCATAAATGTAATGTCCGTAAACCGAAAAATTCGTAAGCCAAGGCGTTCGTCAACCGAGGTCTCACTGTATAACCATAGAATAAATTTAGAGGGAAGTTTTGTTTGTATTCAAAAATGTTCAGTATCACTATCATAAAAGTCTTTTTTAAGGGGGTGAGCGGTGACAAGGTCAAAGAGCTTCACCGATTGTCAAAAATGTGCCGTGCCTTGAAATCAACCCCTTTCAAACAATAACGTTTAACTACCTTTCAAGACAAATGCGGTCAGGTAGTCTGCGTGTGCACGAGCGCGTACGCAAGGCCATTTTGTTAATCTAATGAGATGGGCGGAAGGACGCAAGGGGTGCATAGATTAGTGCCCAAAGATGTTCCTGATTAGCTGAGAAGAGTGAGCTAAGAAGATCAGCCCCGCTGAGATGGCGTTGAAACAATATGGCCGTGTTTTAATGTGCAGCATTCCAAGGCTGATTTCCCGTAGTTTGACCACACACAGAACGCACATGCAGAAGCCGCAAAATGGACAAAACCTTCAAATATTATATCTAGTTCCTGTTAAATTGAGGTTCAGAGTTGTCATGTTAAAAAAAAAATATATATATATATATATATATATATATATATATAAATATATATATATATATATATCGGATATATCGATATCGATATCGGATATATCGATACTATTTCTATGCACGCACTGAGAAAATTACATGCAAACAAATCGATAGTCCCGGTTATATCGATATTTTTTCGGACTCCCTTGAATATCGATATAACGAGACTTTACTGTATATATATATATATATATATATATATATATATATATATATATCGCATCTCGTCCATCTTTGTTCCAGTAGCCCGCTCAAGACTGCAGGTCCCGACATACCAACCTGTGCACAGCCTGGATTGATTACAAGAAAGCATATGACTCGATGCCACACACATGGATCAATGAATGCTTGGAGTTGTATAAGGTCAACAGGACCCTGAGAGCCTTCATTGCAAACTCAATGAGGATGTGGAAAACCACACTTGAAGCCAATGGCAAGCCACTAACGCAAGTGTCCATCAAATGTGGCATATACCAAGGTGATGCACTCTCCCCACTGCTGTTCTGCATAGGACTGAACCCCCTCAGCCAGATAATCGCCAAGACAGGCTATGGATACCGCCTCAGAAATGGAGCTACGATCAGTCACCTCCTCTACATGGATGACATCAAGCTGTATGCTAAGAGCGAAAGGGACATAGATTCCCTGATCCACACAACCAGGATCTACAGCAGTGATATCGGAATGTCATTCGGGCTGGAGAAATGTAGTCGGATGGTGACTAAGAGGGGCAAGGTAGTTCACACTGAAGGGGTCTCACTCCCTGAAGGAACAATAGCAGACATTGAAAACAGCTACAAGTACCTCGGTATACCACAGGCCAATGGCAACCTCGAATTAGCAACAAGGAAAGCGGCTACGACCAAATACCTCCAGCGGGTGAGGCAAGTCCTCAGAAGCCAGCTCAATGGCAAGAACAAGACCCGGGCAATAAACAGCTATGCCCTGCCAGTGATCAGATACCCTGCAGGAATAATAAGGTGGCCAAAGGAAGAGATTCAGACCACGGATGTTAAGACCCGAAAACTCCTCACCATGCACGGAGGGTTCCATCCCAAGTCCAGCACCCTGAGACTATACACAAGCCGTAAGGAAGGAGGCCGGGGACTAGTGAGTGTGAGAGCCACTGTCCAGGATGAAACATCCAAGCTCCATGAATACATCAAAGAGAAGGCTCCAACGGATGATGTACTCAGAGAATGTCTCAGTCAATGGGGAACAGAGGATGAGGTGCTGGAAGAGGGACAATCATGGGAGGAAAAGCCCCTACACGGGATGTACCACCGAACCATAGCAGAAGTGGCTGATCTCAAGAAGTCCTATCAGTGGCTAGAGAGGGCTGGCCTAAAGGACAGCACAGAGGCACTCATCCTGGCTGCCCAAGAGCAGGCCCTGAACACCAGAGCCATAGAGGCAGGGATATACCACACCAGACAAGACCCAAGGTGTAGGTTGTGCAAAGAGGCACCTGAGACAATCCAACACGTAACTGCAGGGTGTAAGATGCTGGCAGGGAAAGCCTACATGGAGCGCCATAACCAGGTGGCTGGCATAGTCTACCGAAACATCTGTGCGGAGTATGGACTGGAAACCCCAAGGTCAAAATGGGAAACACCTCCCAAGGTGGTGGAGAATGACCGAGCAAAAATCCTGTGGGACTTCCAGATACAGACTGACAAGATGGTAATGGCCAACCAACCAGATATCGTGGTCATAGATAAAGGGGAAAGGAAAGCCGTTGTCGTGGATGTAGCGGTCCCGAGTGATGGGAACATCAGAAAGAAGGAACATGAGAAAATCGAGAAATACCAAGGGCTCAGAGAGGAGCTGGAGAGAGCCTGGAAGGTAAAGGTGACAGTCGTGCCTGTGGTGGTCGGAGCACTCGAGGCAGTGACCCCCAAACTCGACGAGTGGTTGCAACAGATCCCGGGAACAACATCGGATATCTCGGTCCAGAAAAGCGCAGTGCTGGGAACAGCACGGATACTGCGCAGAACCCTCAAGCTTCCTGGCCTCTGGTAGAGGACCCGAGCTGAAATGGGGACAGACACCACCCATGGTGGGTGAGACGAGGAATTTTATATATATATATATATATATATATATATATATATATATAGGAAGAGTGTTGCATGACATTTACGAAGGAGGTAAGACAAGCACTGGGTGGGCAAGAGGTCCTTCCAGATGACTGGCAAACTACAGCAAACATAATCAGAGACACAGGTCGGAAAATACTTGGTGTATCGAGTGGAAGAAAGGTATATAAGGAGACTTGGTGGTGGAATGGGGAGGCGCAGGAGTGTATAGAGAGAAAGAGGTTAGCAAAGAAGAAGTGGGACACTGAGAGGACGGACGAGAGTAGACAGCAGTAGAAGGAGATGCAGCGCACGGTTAAAGTAAAGGTGTCAAAGGACAAACAAGAGGCCTATGATGACTTGTATGCTCGGCTGGACAGCAAGGAAGGTGAGACTGATATTTACAGGCTGTCGAGACAGAGAGACAAAGATCGCAAGGACCTGCAGCAGGTTCGGGTGATTAAGGATAGAGATGGAAATGTCTTAACAGGTGCCAGTAGTGTGATGGCAATATGGAAAGAGTACTTTGAAGAATTGATGAATGATGAAAATGAGAAGGAACAAAGAGTAGAAGATGCGACTGTGGTGAACCAAGACGTAGCAAACATTAGCAAGGATGAAGTGAGGAGGGCGCTGAAGAGGATGAAGAGAAAAAGGCACTCGGGCCTGATGATTTACCAATCGAGGTATATGGAAGTGTCTTGGAGAGGTGGAGGTGGTGTTCCTGACTGGGTTATTTACTAGTGCAGCGTGTTCGACCGGAAACAAATTCCTTGTGTGTTCTACATACTTGGCAATAAAGATGATTCTGATGATTCTGATTCTGATTCAACAAGATCTTAGATGGTGAACAGATGCCTGAAGAATGGAGACAAAGTGTACTCGTGCCCATTTTTATGAACAAAGGAGATGTGCAGTTGTACTAACTGCAGAGGAATAAAGTTCATGAGCCACAGAATGAAAGTTCTGGGAAAGAATAGTTGAAGCTAGACTAAGAGCAGAAGTGAACATTTGTGAGCTGCAGTATGGCTTCATGCCAAAAAAGAGTACGACAGATGCAGTGTTTGCTTTAAGAATGCTGATAGAGAAGTACAGAGAAGGTCAGAAGGAATTGCATTGTGTGTTTGTAGATCTGGAGAAAGCTTATGACAGGGTGCCCAGAGAAGAGCTGTGGCATTGCATGAGGAAGTCTGCAGAGACGGAAAAGTATGTCAGAGCGGTGCAAGACATGTATCATGACTGTAAGACAGTTGTGAGGTGTGCTGTCGGTATGACTGAGGAATTCAAGGTGGAGGTAGGACTCCACCAGGGGTCAGCTCTGAGCCCCTTATTTGCAATGGTGATGGACAGGTTGACAGACGATGTTAGACAAGAATCTCCTTGGACCATGATGTTTGCAGATGACATTGTGATCTGTAGCGAGAACAGGGAACAGGTGGCGGAGAAACTAGAGAGGTGGAGATATGCCCTGGAAAGGAGAGGAATGAATATCAGTCGCAGTAAGACGGAATATATGTGTGTGAATGAGAGGGATCCAAGTGCAAGAGTGATGCTACAGGGAAAAGAGATAAAGAAGGTGGAGGATTTTAAGTACTTGGGGTCAACTCTCCATAGCTATGGAGAGTGTGGAAAAGAGGTGAAGAAGCGTGTCCAGGAAGACTGGAGCGGCTGGAGAAAAATGTCAGGTGAGATGTGTGATAGAAGGGTTTCAGCTTGGATGAAAGGAAAAGTGTATAAAACAGTGGTGAGACCAGCCATGATGTTTGGACTGGAGACAGTGCCACTGAAGAAAAGGCAGGAAGCAGAGCTGGAGGTAGCAGAGCTGAAGATGTTGAGGTTTTCTTTGGGAGTGACCAGGTTGGATAGGATCCGGAATGAGTACATTAGAGGGACAACTCATATTAGAGGCTTTGGAGAGAAAGTCAAAGAGGCCAGACTGAGATGGTTTGGACATGTCCAGAGGAGAGAGCGTGACTATATCGGGAGAAGGATGCTGAGCCTTGAACTGCCAGGCAGGAGACCGAGAGGAAGCCCGAAGAGGAGGTTTATGGATGTGGTCAAAAAGGACATGAAGGTAGCTGGTGTGAGAGAAGAGGATTACACTTGGTTTTCTTTTGATACTTTTTTTCTGTTCAGATCATTTTGATGTTTTACATTTTGTTCCTTATGACCTTTATTTTAATACAATTTGTCAAACAACCTCCTGCTCCTTCTTGCCTGCTTTTTGGGATCCGCACCCGCCATCTCCACCTTGCAAAACGCGACAATAACACAGTGGACTACTGTAGTATAGTGGACGAAATGTATACCCTTCTTCTCTACCCCCACCCCCTCTAATATAAAAAGTAGCAGAGTCCAAATTGCATGCCTATTTGGAAACATGATTTCGTGCAAGTAGTAAGTAGCTAGCATTCTTTCAAGCTCCTCGGACATAGCAGAAGCAGTCCAACCACACAGCTGGCATTTTCTTTCTCCCGTCCCGCCATGAACAGTAGCTGTTCTCAAAGGCCTCTTAATAGTCAATCGATGGCAATGCGAGGCACCTATTTCACAGATTACTGTGAACAATAATTTGCCTCCCAGTGCACCGTTACCATCTTTGAATCACTGTTTTATTGCCTTTTTTTTCCTGCTTCCATCTGCATCTGTCATCCCCAGGTCCGCTGTTTGATCTCCCTACAGCGGTCCGCATCCCCACGAGTCAACTTGACCTGTTGATTGACAGCTGTGATCAGACATATGGTGGGACGAGGCATCGATCCGAGGAGCTGCCCCGGGACAAAAGCAAGTCTCGTGGGCTCTTTCTTCTCAATCCTGACCCCCCTCCGCCCCCTTTTTCCTCCTACACTGCTGATATCAGTACGCCAAGGAATGACGATGTCTCTTTCGGACGCTAGATGTCGCAAGAGGCAAACTAATGCTATTTCATTCCATGCTGCCGGACACAACATTCGGTACACTGAGGTCCATAACACAAGTACAATTGTGTTTAACATTGAAATATATAAAAATGTCTCCATTATTAAAAACGCTGAAATAATTAGGGGCAGAGAGAACTACCATTTTATTCGAATCAAACTCTGAAGATGGAGGACATTGATTCGCTGTGGCGACCCCTAAAATGGAAATGCCCTAAAATGGAAATGCCCAAAAGGAAGGAAACACAGAATCTATGTGTTTCTCCCCCAGAGTCCTGACATTTTTCAGTTTATGTGCTATTTTGCTTTTCGTTTTTAAAGTAGTTCCAGCAAGTCTTTAAATGAAAATGTACTTGATAGCCCAAGCACTTTTTTTGTGAAACAGATATATACCAATCTACGATTGTCTTTGTCATGAACATGGCTTCTCCATTTTTTTTTCCCTTCAGGGCTAACAAGTGTAGCAAGTTCAGTGTGAGCAGCACCGAACTTGACTCATGAATGTGATATATAAGCTTTATGTGACTGTCACGATTGTGCTTTGGAGAGGCATAAAACACAAATTTCCCTCCACAAACTGCAATAAGAGAGCACTTTTAGCCTTGGTTTGGAGTTACCACTGTGTGTAAATTTGGATTCCAAACAGGTTGCAGACTCCCACTGCAGGTAAAACAAATATGCAATTCCCAGCTGTGTGTGGGCGTGTGTTTGTGTGTGTGCATGCGTGTGTGTGTCTGTGTGTGTGTGAGAGAGAGATTTTAGTCCATGATGCAAAAAAAAAGGAAAAAAAACTACGATTCTCCATCTCTTGCGGGCTGAGTGTTGCCATGGTGATACATCTCCGGCCAGTGCTACTCCCTGCTGACCCCGATGTGTGACCTCTGACATTTAGGGTCATGGCAAAGGGGGGTGGCGAAAGGTCAGTAATGGTTGGAGGGCGACAGGAGCGCTTCCATGATTTGCACCCCACGCCCACCCCCTTTTCTTCCATCATTTGCATTTGACCATCAGCCAGAGAAAATTCATCTGACCGAGTCACACATTGCACTTTCGCAGGTAGTATATGTGTGTTTGTGTGTTCCTCGCTCACAGCAAAAAGGCAGAAAAGCTCAATATCGTATAAATTTACATTTGATGCTGCTGCAACGGCCTTCTGGGTAAACTGCGATGATCTCTGCCAGGGTAAGACTGGCTAAAGTGATGATTATGATCGCCGGTTGTAATGATTATCATTATATTCCCATGGCCTTGAAGGCTACCACATCTCATACGCTGGGATATTTATAGCTTCTCATGATTCTGATTCATTTCTCCTTGTGTGTACGGCCGGACACAGCATTGAGTACAGCGACGAAAATTGAAAATGATTTTTCCTAAACTTTACTGAACTCAGATAAGAAAATTCTCAAGGCACCCCCCCCCCCCAAAAAAAAAAAAAATATATGACCTATAGTAACTGACAGCATACCTCCAGTCTATCTTGTTCAACTCAATGAACTATATATGTATGTATGTATGTATGTATGTATGTATGTATGTGTATATATATATATATATACAGTAAAGTCTCGTTATATCGATATCGGTTATATCGATAGTACCGCTTATTACGATACTACAGTAAAGTCTCGTTATATCGATATTCAAGGGAGTCCGAAAAAATATCGATATAACCGGGACTATCGATATATCCGACCCTGTTTGCATGTAATTTTCTCCGTGCGTGCATAGAAATAGTATCGATATAACCGGGACTATCGATATATCCGATATCGATATAACGAGACTTTACTGTATTTTCATTTCCCTTGCACATTTCTAGTCTTTTTATGTATAATTAGTACCGTTTAGTACGATACCCGGTTGTTACGATAATCCGGATATTACGGTGCTCCTTTTCATCCCCCGCCGGCCATTTTTGTTGTTTATATCGATATATCCGTCGCGCCATTGGTCAACTTGGTCACGTGTCTTGTTACGTGAGCCGCCATCGGTCGCGCCATTGGTTGACTTGGTCACATGAGCCGCCATCGGTCGCGCTATTGGTCGACTTGGCCGTGTGACTTTGTCACGTGACACGCCATCAGTCGCGCCATTGGTCGACTTGGTCAGGTGACTTGGTTACGTGTCACGCCATCAGTCGCGCCATTGGTCGACTTGGTCAGGTGACTTGGTTACGTGCCCAGTAGCAGAGCCATTTTCATTTTCAGACGCTAGCTCGTGTGTAGCAGACGGGATTGAAGTGTTTGTGTTAAAAGGTAAAAATGGGAAGCAGAAGAAGATTGATGACTTTTTTAAAATTGTATACATAATACAGTAAGATGTAAGCGTTGCAGTTTCCCTGTTGTGTTATGTACATGCCCACTGTACTGTATATGAATGCAATCGTTTTTTGCAACAATGTTTCTTGTTTTGTCTTCTGAAGCGCGATGATTTTGAAAATTATTAACATTCCATACTGTGTATTAAAGGACAGCCGATGTCACTTTTTATTCAAATGCAAATAAAAATGACTTCACGCCGCAATGCAAGACGTCTTGCATTGCTTGTGAATCCAAACAATGGCTTCAGATTCGGATAATATGCTTTCTTGTTACACATCCAGTTATGAATATGTTTCAAATACACTGTAGTTCTGAAGATTAAAGCATACATGTTTACAATCATTAAAGAATTATATGTGCCATTTTGAGGCAACATTGGGGGTACATCTCTCACCCCAAAAAAAAAAAGGGAGCTAATGGCCAGCTCCGTTTCTTATATGGCGCTTGGCTGCCCTCTTTTGGCGGCTTTTGTTTAATGCAGTTCGGCGCAGGATTGGATATATCGATAGTCCCGGTTATATCGATATTTTTTCGGACTCCCTTGAATATCGATATAACGAGACTTTACTGTATATATATATACATACATACATGTATATATCTATACATATATACATACACATATACATACATACACACATATATATATATATATATATATATATATATATATATATATATATATATATATATATATATATATATATATATATATATATATATATATATAGTGAGACCTCAACTTACAAACACCTTATCGTACACACTTTTCATCTTACAAATGTCAAATTCATGAAAATTAAACCTTATAATAAGCACTATTTTCATAATACACACCAACCACGGCTGGCGGAGTGATCTTCGGCGGAAGCACATGACTGAACAGCACCACAGGTTAAGTTACCAACAGTCCTTATGGAAGGTGACTCTCCTTCCATAAGCCATCAACGACCAACAAAAAGGTAAATAAAACGTTATTTTACAGCACAGTTCATTTCTTTAATTGTAGTCCTCGTGTAATGCGCCTCTTTTTCCAAACAGCAATTCCCTTTGACCTTCGATCTCCAACGCCATTCCATCAAGCCATAAATGACCATCACAAATGTAAATAAAGTGACTTTATGATACAATGCAGTGTATTTCTTTCATTACAATACAATAGCACATTTATTATACATAGATTAAGGTATGTTGTGTGTAGTTTTAAGGCTTATTTAGTTGAAAAGTATATTTTATGGAAACCCGGGAACAGATTATTCCCATTTTAATGGTTTCCTATGGGAAATTAATTTTTGAGATACACACTTTTCTCCTTACACACTCTGTCTGGGAACCAATTAAATTCGTAAGTTGAGGTCTCACTGTATATATATACAGTAAAGTCTCGTTATATCGATATTCAAGGGAGTCCGAAAAAATATCGATATAACCGGGACTATCGATATATCCGACCCTGTTTGCATGTAATTTTGTCCGTGCGTGCATAGAAATAGTATCGATATAACCGGGACTATCGATATATCCGATATCGATATAACGAGACTATATATATATATATATATATATATATATATATATATATATATATATATATATATATATATATATATATATATATATAGAGAGAGAGAGAGAGAGAGAGAGAGAGAGAGAGAGAGAGAGAGAGAGAGAGAGAGAGAGAGTATATACTGTACACACACGTATATACACACATATATACACGTACAGAGTGGAGGCATTCAATTATAATGGATTAAGAATGCAACTTGTGATTCTCCTTGTCAATCATTTCCTCATGGGGAATAATTATAGAATGGTGTGTGAAAAAGTCATATGACCTGAGACTTATGCCCCCTAAATTATTTATCCCCCACCCTCTTCTGATAATTCGTCCATCTCAGATTATTAATTCAACAGTTGTGGACTGATACAAGGTGGTTTGCATAATCAACTTGACCAAGGATTAATTTTATGGCACATATGAATGGAGAAGGGACAAAGAGAGGCAAGAAACAAGAGTGATCAATGGCCCGCAAAACCATCGCTCACATTCCGAAGCTATCGAACACAATCTTTTTAAAATTAATACACTTATTATCACCGTCTTATAAAAGAAAGATTGCTTCCAATATATTGATTAGACTCAACCAGTTGCCAGTCACTCAGTTTTGGATTGGATTGGATTGGATTGGATATGCCTTTATTAGTCTCACAGTGGAGAAATTTACATTTCACAGCAGCAAAGTGATGAAAATTGTGAATGAAATTGTTCCTACTTGGAAAAAAAGAGTAAATATGTTTTTACTATATATATATGGATAGCTCAGTTGATAAGGCATCGGTTTGGCATACGGGATATGAGGGTTCGAATCCCGCTTGGGATTGGCAGAGAAAATGAGCACGAAACATCATCCAGTGTGGGTCCTTGAGACCCTTCATGCTAATGCCTACCTCATACAATGATGAGAGACAATAAATCGAATGACATGCCGGCTCAGACGTCGCCCAGCCAAACAAGGTCTGCGTCAGGTGCTGGGGAACTAGAGCACCTTGATGAAAAATGTGCTACTGGAACAGAGCGGAGATTGACGAGATGCGATAACATGGCTCTGTTGGAATGCTACTACTCAAGCAACCCTAGTCAGAGGGGTTACATGCGGAGAATGGGGGCTGAATGGTTCCTTCGAAACCCACAGTCACGGTTGACCACAAAACAACTAGTAGCTCAGTGTTCCAATATCCACAAACGGCAATTGCTATCACAACTTGAGATTGATGAGGTGCAACACAAATTCCGAGGTGAAGGGCCCCAGGCTGCCACATCAGAGGAAGAGGTTAGACCAGAGATTGGGAGGCAAGCCCCAATGAATGATGAGATTGGGAAGCCAGCCCCAATGAATGAAATGCTGAGCGAAACAGCAACTGACCTGAGAGATAAAATCATGGCAAAAATGAAAACTGGGCAACCAAGAAACCGATTACAACGGCTATGTGAGGTACCACCTGAAAGTCTCATGGAAACTGTGAATGCAGCACTGAGAACGATCCCGACCAGAACGATCACGGAAACCAATAAGCTTCAGCATCAGTGATTCTGGAGATGCTTGGCTACAAGAGCAACTGTGCAAGCCACGAGATTCGTTACCCACCATGGAAAATACGGTTGGAGGCTAAGATCAAGGCGGTTCGGGAAGATCTGAGTCAATTGACGGAGACTCAGAGAGGTGTGAATAAAAGGCCAATACCCAGGAGGTACATGCAAATAACCATACCTGAAGCACTCGAAACTGCTAAACAAAGGCTCCAGGCCTTATCCAGTCGCCGAAAGAGGTATATGAAAGAGAATGAGGCCAGAAGAATAAACAGGTTGTTCGCAACATAACCTGCGAAAGTGTACGCTCAGTGGCAGGGTTCTAAAAGCAGAGCAGACCCTTCAAGGCTGGAAACTGAAAGATACTGGAAAGGCATATGGGAGAAGGAGGTCGCACATGACAGCAGTGCACAGTGGTTGGTGACTCTGAAAGAGGATCACAGCAACCTCCCTGAACAGAACCCAGTGACCCAGTGACATACAAGAAAGAGTCTCAGGTATGAAAAACTGGACGGCACAGAACTCCACGAGCGCCTAGCAAGACAAATGAACCAGTTCCTGATGGATCGGACTCACCCAGGATGGCTAACCGAAGGGCGAACAATCCTGATCATGAAGGATTCCTCAAAGGGTGCATTTCCTTCCAACTATCGGCCAATAACCTGTCTCTCCACAACATGGAAGCTTATGTCAGGCAATGTTGCGGCTAAGATAAGTGGACACATGGATCAATACATGAGCAAAGCACAGAAAGGCATTGATAGAGATACTCGAGGTGCCAAAAATCAGCTGCTGGTTGACAGGACAGTCGCACAAGACTGCAGGTCCCGACATACAAACCTGTGCACAGCCTGGATTGATTACATGAAAGCATATGACTCGATGCCACACACATGGATCACTGAATGCTTGGAGTTGTATAAGGTCAACAGGACCCTGAGAGCCTTCATTGCAAACTCAATGAGGATGTGGAAAACCACACTTGAAGCCAATGGCAAGCCACTAACGCAAGTGTCCATCAAATGTGGCATATACCAAGGTGATGCACTCTCCCCGCTGCTGTTCTGCATAGGACTGAACCCCCTCAGCCAAATAATCGCCAAGACAGGCTATGTATACCACCTCAGAAATGGAGCTACAATCACTCACCTCCTCTACATGGATGACATAAAGCTGTATGCTAAGAGCGAAAGGGACATAGACTGCCTGATCCACACAACCAGGATCTACAGCAGTGACATCGGGATGTCATTCAGGCTGGAGAAATGTAGTCGGATGGTGACTAAAAGTGGCAAGGTAGTCCACACTGAAGCGGTCTCACTCCCTGAAGGAACAATAGCAGACATTGAAAACAGCTACAAGTACCTCGGTATACCACAGGCCAATGGCAACCTCGAACTAGCAACAAGGAAAGCGGCTACGACCAAATACCTCCAGCGGGTGAGAGACCCACAATAAACAGCTATGCCCTGCCAGTGATCAGATACCCTGCAGGAATAATAAGGTGGCCAAAGGAAGAGATTCAGACCACGGATGTTAAGACCCAAAAACTCCTCACCATGCATGGAGGGTTCCATCCCAAGTCCAGCACCCTGGGACTGTACACAAGCCGTAAGGAAGGAGGCCGGGGACTAGTGAGTGTGAGAGCCACTGTCCAGGATGAAACATCCAAGCTCAATGAATACATCAAAGAGAAGGCTCCAACGGATGATGTACTGAGAATGTCTCAGACAATGGGGAACAGAGGATGAGGTGCTGGAAGAGGGACAATCATGGGAGGAAAAGCCCCTACACGGGATGTACCACCGAACCATAACTGAAGTGGCTGATCTCAAGAAGTCCTATCAGTGGCTAGAGAGGGCTGGCCTAAAGGACAGCACAGAGGCACTCATCCTGGCTGCTCAAGAGCAGGCCCTGAACACCAGAGCCATAGAGGCAGGGATATACCACACCATGGAAGACCCAAGGTGTAGGTTCTGCAAGGAGGCACCTGAGACAATCCAACACATAACTGCAGGGTGTAAGATGCTGGCAAGGAAACCCTACATGGAGCGCCATAACCAGGTGGCTGGCATCGTTTACCGAAACATCTGTGCGGAGTATGGAAGGTAGTAGAGAATCACTGAGCAAAGATCCTGTGGGACTTCCAGATACAGACTGACAAGATGGTAATGGCCAACCAACCAGATATTGTGGTCATAGGAAAAGGAAAAGCCCTTGTCGTGAATGTAGTGGTCCCGAGTGATGGAAACATCAGAAAGAAGAACAAAATCGAGAAATACCAAGGGCTCAGAGAGGAGCTGGAGAGAGACTGGAAGGTAAAGGTAACAGTCGTGCCTGTGGTGGTCGGAGCGCTCGGGCAGTGACCCCCAAACTCGACGAGTGGTTGTAAAAGATCCCGGGAACAACATCGGATATCTCGGTCCAGAAAAGCGCAGTGCTAGGAACAGCACGGATACTGCGCAGAACCCTCAAGCTTCCTGGCCTCTGGTAGAGGACCCGAGCTAAAGAATGGGGGACTATATAAAAAATGGGTATATATATATATATATATATATATATATATATATATATATATATATATATATATATATATATATATATATATATATAGAGAGAGAGAGAGAGAGAGAGAGAGAGAGAGAGAGAGAGAGAGAGAGCTTTCCTTTATGCACCCCGTTACCTGTTGGACAGCCTGATGTCATGAGCGTTGGGGCCTGAAAATGCAATTTTTTTCCCCTTCTGTGACATTTACCTTATTATGCATGTGTGACCAGCAAACATGATGTGACTGGTATCCAAAAAAACAGACTCAATTTGTTTGGACTCTCTTCTGCCTGGTAGGACGCAAGGGAACATATCGTGTCCTTTTAAGGACATGACATGTCTTGTCCTTATAGGACAAGACATGGCGTGAACCATCAGGTTGATTTTTAATCTTAGGCAGCGTCAGCAGAGGAGGATTTAAGCATTATATACAGTAAAGTCTCGTTATATCGATATCGGTTATATCGATAGTACCGCTTATTACGATACTATTTCTATGAACGCAAGGAGAAAATTACATGCGCGCAGGATCGGATATATCGACAGTCCGGTTATATCGATATTTTTTCGGACTCCCGAGAATATCGATATAACGAGACGTTACTGTATTTTGCTAATACTCATTACTCATTGGATAGGAAGAACCTATCCAAAAATATGTCACAATTCATGTCAACTATGGGATGATTGTAACAGACTTTCAAAGCACGTCAAAATCACCTAATTGACATATTCACAAACCAGTGATCATCATACCATTTTTTAAAATGCTTATTTAATTTAAAGTTGTCACATAACGGCAACCAATTTTTAAATCTGGAAAGTCACCTACATGACTGTCTATTTTCACCTCTTGTCAAAATTTAACGTCATGCAAGTACAATACTTAAAGAAATGCATTGGATTGTTGTGAAGAGCCTCCTGGTGGAGCTTCCCTTGGGCCACAAAGAAATTGCAGAATCTTGTTTTGAAAACAATGTGATGAGAAGAAAGCAGATCTACATGATACTCCTAAAAACGTACATCTGGCACATATATCACACGCTACAAATCAGCCAACCCAGATCCGAGCCAATTCCCCGAGCTATTACATAACATCCCTGAAGGAGGCTAAAAGTATTTTAACAATACCCACCGCGCTGTGAACTCTGACCCCTTCTCATTTGACACTGATGCCACTTACACTAGACTGTGACAGTGGTGGATCTCGTTCACTTCCGACAGTGAAAGCCCTACTCTAACAAAAATATTTGAGTCCTTTGCATGACAAATAATACATGATGAGTATGGATTTTTGCATGGATTTTGAAATCACACATGGGCAATTTTGGAATTAAATTATGCCAACTATGTTATGACATGGAATAGAGACGTGGTGATAGAGGAGTTCGAGGGACTCTTACATACATACAAGTGTGACGTAAAGGACTTAAAATTAACTTTGGTCATAATATTTTTCGAAGGACTATTATTTGAGCTATTTCAATAATGATTTAAAATTTGGTTTTATAGTTTTTAACTTTGTAATTTCATTTATTTTTACAATTCAATCAGAATCAGAAAGCCTTTAGTAGTGCCACAGTGGGGAAATTTGCCATGGATATCTATTTGCATTAAATGTAATATTTGTATTTGAAAAAAACCCAAATATTTTGTGGTGATTTTTTAAAACTCAATTTCAATTTTGAAGGTAAATGTATAAGACGTTTTATTCTGCCATTGAAAAATGTATTGTTCATTTTTAAAATTGAAAAAAAAAAAGATATTTTTTCAGTTCAAACATTATTTACAATATTTGTCTGTGTAAATGAATTGATTGTGAAAATACGCACACGCACGCACACGCACGCACACACAGACACACACACGCACACGTTCGCGCAGTGTGTGTGTTTTCGAGAAAGAGCTTGAGCGAAGACAGAGTGAGGTTAAGAGGTATCAACTTGACACACAAGTGAGGGGATTGAGGACTCTTCACAAGAGCATGGCTGACACTCTCCTCAACCTCCCCTCTTATTAACCACTCTAAAGACGCCATTGAGACGACAACACTTCACTCGGGAGTAAAGAAAAAAAAACCAACCTGTGACCGTTTGCACACACACACACACACACACACACACACACACACACACACACACACACACACACACACACACACACACACACACACACACACACACACACACACACACACGCGCGCGCGCGCACACACACACACACACACACACACACACACACACACACACACACACACACACACACACACACACACACACACACACACACACACACACACACACACACATGCACGTACACACAGTGCAGCTTTCTTAGAGAGGCTCTGGGAGTCAGGAATGGATTTATTACACCTCCGATGTGGCGGACATGTTCACCCAAGTGGAAGACGGCAATGCTGCCATACCACAGGGCTTCACACCCGTCAGCTAGTGTAACACAACATGCGAACAGACACACACGACATACAGGACAGTGTCTAGAACTGTTTTCCACACATCTGCAACCAGAGGCCTCTTTGTAAACAACAGATGTGTACAGTACTACCCGGGGATACAACGAATGAGTTACTTTTTGGCTTTGACTTGCGAACAGCAAAAATTGATGTCATAGTGAACTCAACTCTCTTCCCAAAAAAAAGAAAAAGAGTGATTTGGCAGGTTTTGAAAGATACTTTAAAAACGAAGCTTCAAGATGTTTATTGTTACTCCAAGTTTATGTCTCCAGTGTCAAACTTTAATGGATGTATTTAAAGCAACCGCATGCGTTGCCTTCAAAAAGTCAGTTTAGTTTAATGCTAACACGCTACAGAATAGACATGCTCATGAATAGCAAGGGTGCCATTCAATAACCCGTTCAATAGCGGATGTTTTTGAGCACAAATCAAATATGGATTGACATGAAAACTTCTTCTTCTTCTTTTCCTTTCGGCTTTTCCCTTCAAGGGGTCGCCACAGCGAATCAGTGTCCTCCATCTTCAGAGGTTTGATTTGCATGTTTGTTTTGGCCAAGCTTTTACGTCGGATGCCCTTCCTGACACAACCCTATGTATTTATCCGGGCTTGGGACCGGCAGAAGAAGACACTGGCTTATGTCCCCTTGTGGCTACAGAACAAGCGAGCCTATGAACTTAATAAAGATCAAGATGCTCAGTAAAAGGCTCCAAAAAACAAAATGATCATCGCCACTATAATCATACTCAAATGCATTCATCATTTACCCTTGCAAAGAACGACTAATATTATTGGCTCGCCGATAGCAGACTGCCCCCAAATGGCAGTTGTATTTACCAGAAGGATCAGCACAATATCCGTTGAAGTAAGGCAAAAAATGTGGAAACAACATTTTCATTCTTGACATAATATGGAATTCTATCATGATAAACAACAATGCTTGAATTTCATTGTTGTTCAAAGGGAAGAGAAATCGCCAACTTGATATAGATTTTCAAGAACATACATGATAGACAAATAGACAGATAAAATGATGTGGCTTGATCTGTTCCCCATACCTTGGGTTTGACATACAGCCAGACCTCGGTTTTAAACCATAATCCGTTCCAGAAACCTGTTCAAAAACCGAAACATTTCCCACTATAATCAATGTGATCAAGGTCTGCTTTTTTTAATCATGATTGAATAATACAAACAAGCCGCCTCACAATGGAACGCTACATGAGGACATGTGTCGGTCACAATGAGGTGTGACACAAGGAAGCGGAGGGGAGTCGAGTGGTGCATTCAGGTGCGCTCAGTTTGGTCGAGAATCAATTTTCGGTTGTAAACCGAGGGATAAAAAAAATCCAAAATCTTTGGTTCAAAACCGAATTGGTTGAGAACCAAGACGTTCAGAAAACCATGGTTCGACTGTATATGCTGTAGAAATTACTATATTTGCTGGAATAAGTCTTCCAAATACAGGAAATTCAAGAAGCTGCATCAACTAAGTTGCTTAGCCCTCATATTATGTTAAAGGACAACCGATGCTTCCGGACAACTTGTGTCCATAATTTGTAAAATCACTTCAAATTACTTCTACGGAGCGTATTTTACAAAGATTCCACGGCATATAGCTATATTTTACGTTTTAAGACTCGCTCTAAATATTCAGGAAGTCTTGTTTTCGAGTAGATGACGATGCCTGACGTGACGTCACGTCTGGAACGCCCCTGACCGAGAAAGCGACACACGATGCATTTTGGGTACTTTTTTGGTCTGAAAACTTTGTGTTGATCCGTGTTGATGGCGAAATTAGAAGGAAACCACATAAATAATGTGATGGTGAATCGTTGTGTGTTGCACCAAGACTACCAATTGCGGTAACACCATACAGAAGTTGACACAAATTCCCAGCAGACAAATCAGCCCATTTCCAACGGAGCTTGGGCGCCATCTTGTGCATTTTCTGACACGCTACATTGGAGTCCTGAGGGCTCGAATTGATACGTGAGGACTTCCTTAATCGATTGAAAACATTTATGCTTTCCTCTTCAGAACTATTTGAATCATATTCATAACTGGATGAGTAACAAGAAAGCATCTTCTCCGAATCTGAAGCCATTGTTTTGATTCTAGAGCAAGGCAAGATGTCCTAGCGTGACGTCACGAACAAGGGGGCCGGAACTTCTCAAACTCTGCATCTCCGAGGTCATTTTGAAGTAGTTTTGGGACACTTTAATTGTTATTGGTGTTTTATATTTGACTAAAAATATCAGCCTGTATGTTTTGGGTATTTTAGATGCTGTAAAACGTTTTTATGATGTCAGTTAGGAAACAAAAAAATGTTGTCCTTTAAGGGGTCAGTTTTACCCATTTCCATTTTTGTGTTGACTATAACACTGGTTCGAGTTCCGCCTCCCTGTGTGGAGTTTGCATGTTATCTCCGGGCCTGCTTGGGTTTTCTCCGGGTCCTCCTGTTTCCTCCCACATTCCAAAATCATGCATGGCTGGTAGATTGACCACTCCAAATTGTCCCTAGGCGTGTGTGTGATAGTGACTGTTGTACAGCTTTGTGTGCTCTGCGATTGGCTGGAACCCAATTCAGGATGTCCCCCGCCTAGTACCCGGAGACGGCTGGGATAGGCTACAGCACCCCCTAATGAGGAATAAGCGATACGGAAAATGGATGGATGTATGGATGGATGGATAAAGCACTGGATATCCTTTCCTTTTACTTTCTTCACGACAGTTGTAAAATACCCCAATGGGATAGAAATGTGTTGTGTTTCTTTTAGAATGCTTACAACATCTCAGTTGTTGCTGATGTCACCTATTATTTAACTGTTTTGTGTGGATTTTTACATAACGTGTAACATAATTTTACCTAATGTGATTTTCTTTCAATATAATATTAGAGTTAATGCATTCAAAATAGCTGAGACTCCAAAATCACCTTGGCAATTGACGGCGCCGCGAGAGTGGCTGCCTTTCCAGCAGCTCATGTATTTTGTTTTTCTACTTTCATTCCTTTCATCACTTTGCTGCTGTGAAATGTAAATTTCTCCACTGTGAGACTAATAAAGGCATATCCAATCCAATATCCAATCCAATCCAATTGTTGTTATCCCTTTGAGGGACAGCGGTCACCCAAGTGGACAATTAATCCTGTTATCAGGTAACAGAGTATGTGTCCAAATGTCCAAGTCAACATCGACTACATTCAAGCACACACCAACGGATTTCCAGAAATAGTCAAATGAGAAAAGATTACTTTTGCACTTGACGAGTGGGCGGCCATTCCAATGGTATGGCTACTTGTATACAAACAATTAAAAAAAAGTCAATTTATATAACGCGTCCCTTTTAAAGAAGGTCTACTCTGTGTCGTTTTACTTAATTCCTTGTAACAGACTTTACAGCCAATAAACGGCCAAGCGCATTTAGTGGTACTGGTTGCAGTTTGCGTAAAATGGTTTTCTATCAAGGCAGATCAAATTTCACAAGTGTGAGAGGTAAAGGGGGCGGAGGGGTCCGGGGGCAAGGAGGCGACCCCCCGGGGCATAGAAACTTAGTTGACGGGTGGTTTCTGATATTTCATCGTAACTAGAATTGGTACGGGAAGACTGCTTTTCGCATCACTTGAAAGGAATCCTTTTAGGAGTTCAATAAAACATTTTGGAATATTACAGAAGTAATTTAATGACAGTTCTTAAAAGTAATACAATTTGGGGTTGGGTCAAAGTTTATGGGGTATGCAAGTTTGGGGGAAAAATAATTTGCTGCAAAATTCTCAGTTTCTCTGCATTTGCAGGTGCAAGGAATCTTGTTTTTTTTCTGATCCTTTCTTTGCATAAAATGAAAAATGGTGAATTACCAAACCCGCCCAGTATTTATTATTTATTTATTTATTTATTTATTTATTTATTTATTTATTTATGTGTTTATTTAGTCATTTGTTTATTTTTGTTTTTATTTATTTATCAATTCTATTTATTTATTTATTTATTTGTATTTAATTAATTAATTAATATGAATCCTACCCAATAAATTCACTTTACTTACATTTCAATGGGAAAACTATTCCGAAGAAATGGGTTTGTTGATAGCAGGGGTGTCCAAAGTCGGTCCTCAATGGCCGCTGTCCTGCCTGCTTTTCAGCTCTCCCATGAGCAACACACCTGATTCAAATCATCAGGACCGTTTTAATGCTGCTTCAGAGCTGGCTGATGAGCTGATCATCTGAATCAGATGTGTTGCAGCCGGGACAGATGGAAAACAGGCAGGACAGTGGCCCTCCAGGCCTAGAGCTGGACATGTCTGGTCTATAGGTATGTGGCAGAAATTAATTTGACTGTATGAAGAATATTAAGTTTCCCTTTAGACACAAATAGGGCTGTCGGACAGAAGGATTTTAGCTGCTTAAGTTCGGCAAATTAAAACCAAAGTAAAGTACAGCAAAATTCATTTAAATTTGATCGAAGACTTGAGTATCTTCTGGCCTTTTCCTGTACAATAATGAGCCTGTGTGAATTCCCAGTTTGATGACGTGAACTGCTGGTGAACCCTTGTTAATTTCAGATGGACTCGTTTTGCTTTATTTATGAACTGGAGACTTGAAATTGCGATCATTGAATGATAAGGTCATTCCATTTGGCATTGGTGTTTGTTGCTTAAACATCTCGCTGCGCTCTGCCACTCCATCAAGCAGACTGACCAAAGCGGCTGTATACAGAACCGGCGCAGAAATGGAGATATAATACAGGCGCAGCACGGTGCCGTATGGATCGCCTCGATGTGAGAACACAGCGCGAGTCGATAGCCAAATGAAGAGAGATGCTGATGCGCATGATTCATAGCAGGAACAGTTGACGTGCGGGCAAGGGGGCTCCATGAATCTTAATCAAGGTAGATGAGGCAAGAGCAGCTTTTGTTCCAGACTTGTGTCCACCTTAATAATTTCTGAATGCTCGTGCCAGGTGTGTGTGTGTGTGTGTGTGTGTGTGTGTGTGTGTGTGTGTGTGTGTGTGTGTGTGTGTGTGTGTGTGTGTGTGTGTGTGTGTGTGTGTGTGTGCGTGCGTGCGTGCGTGCGTGCGTGCGTGCGTGTGTGTGTGTGTGTGTGTGTGTGTGTGTGTGTGTGTGTGTGTGTGTGTGTGTGTGTGTGTGTGTAGGCGGTGGGTTACCATTTTTACTTTCTATAACGTCCTCAGAGGATGAAATTATCCCTCCATCCATTTTCCAAGCCGTGTTATCTTCATAAGGTTGACAAGGCAGTAGGCGGGGGACACCCTGAACTGGTTGTCTGGCAATTGCAGGGAACAGCCATCCACACTCACACTCACACCCAGGGAGAATTTAGAGTATTCAATCTGACTGCCATGCATGTTCTTTGGAATGCCGGAGGAAACCGGAGGACCCGGAGAAAATCCATGCGGAAGAGAAAACCCATTTCTCCTGACTGCAATTCCACTCAATAGCGTGACTCATATTGAGCTTGAAACTGTGAAAAATTGAAAGAAGACCGAAAGAGTGTCTCAGCGCTACTGATGAAAAGATTTCTTCAGCCGTCATCTGTACTTCTTTGAAGGTGTCGGACGTTTCGCTTCTCATCCAAAGAGCTTCGTCATCTAACTAAAGTTGTGCTGTTAACTCTGGCCCAATATATAACCCTAATGGACCGAGGTAATTAGACAGAGCAAAAGAAGTAATCAGATTAGCTTCAGGGAGTAGTCCACTGCTCCCCCAGGTACCTCTCAGAGCAGAGGTCTGGCACAACCTCCGTCACCTTCAAGGAAGTACAGATGACGGCTGAAGAAACCTTTTCATCGATGGACCACTCCTACACGACTGAGAGCCTACACAGACGTCAGCACAACTGAGTTTTGCGGTAATTCTGCTTTTTAAGCCGACAAAAAGTTTTGGTTCATTTCAAATGTACATCTTTAGGCATGATTAATAATGTTAAGGTGACACTTTGGCGCCACAGTGATTTTTAGCAGTACAAAAATAATTTACATGATATGAATGTGTTTTTCGAATGAAATGCAATTGGGGTCCATCATTGGGCTCTGAGCAACACGTTCCCCACCGTTGCTTTGAGACAAATAGTCACATGGACGACGTTGAACAGGACCAAGCAACCCTCCATCCAAAAGCCTGTGAGGTAGAAAATAGGGAGGATGGAAGCAGATAAGGCGAGGTCAACGCCCATGCTCCTGATAATGTTGGTTTATTAGCCCCCGTCAGCTTGTCATTTGCCCAACAGTAAACATACAGAACGGGCTTAATTAAGAATTTTTGAGCGGGGATACGGTCAAGTCCGGAAACATTAGCGAGATGCAACCGGGTGTCGTAAAGATTGATTGAGACCGAGGATGTAAGGGACCTGGCTGGAAATAGGAGGTGGAGGGAGGGCAGTGAGCGGATGGGGAAGGTGGTGCTGTGTTCCAGCAATAGGGGGTATTCTTGTGTTGCTCTGGACAGTTAGGGACCAAACGATTTTTAATGCATTAACAGCCCACTTGCACTAAGACCAGATCGCCGTTAAAATGTTTGACATCCTGCTCCGGGGATCAATCCACCCCGGACCGGACGCGGGGCCCCTGATAATAACGCAGAGCATGCACTCACGCGTGCGGTTAGCTTAACAAGGCACAAACGTTGGGTGGCGGCGGCGGCGGTGGAGTCGTCCAAAGCAAAAAAAAAAACCTATACCTGATTGTGTGGGAAAAAAAGTACTTCTCTCCACAACAATATCCGCAGGTAAAAGCATCTTTAAATCAAAACAGAACGAGAGTCAGTCGATGGCGGAGAAGCACGCAGACGGCGTAAAAGGCCCGGCAAACTAAAAGAGTAATGAGCCTATCCATTTCTCCCCGCGGACCTTAACTTTGCATTCAATACATTATTTACAGCGGAATTTTTTACTGAGGGATAGGTTCCTCTCAGGGGGTGTTTACAGAGTGCTGTGCTGCCGTAACGTCTTGTTTACAGCCACCCGCATGCGTGATGCGTAGGGACTTGGTGTCATGGACACTTTCACTTCTTGACAAAAGTAAGCTTGTGGTAGTGATCATGAGTGATTAAAATAGCTCTTCAGAGGGACACTTGAGGTGGGGATACCATATTTTCCAGTGTATAAGGAGCACCCAAAAGCCTTGATTTTCTTCAAAAGATGAGCCTAAAATGCAAGTGCGCCTTATATGTGAAGTAATATTGAGCCGCAACAGGTCTTGCAAATAATTTCAGCAGCCACTAACTCCATTTCCCCCTGTAGAAGAAGTAGTGCGTAACCCCAGCCTGTACAGTAGCACCTTATAATGTGGTGTGCCCTATATTTGGAAAACCTTTATAGATTTATAGGTTATACAGTATTTGGAGAAAAATCATTCATTGAAGGTGTGCCTTATAGTCCAGTTCACCTTACATATAGAAAAAGTTTGAAAAGCGACTATTCATTGGGGGTGCGCCTTATAGTGTGGTCCGCCTTATACGCCACAAAATATGGTAGTCCCACCTCAAATGTCCCTCCGAACTGGAGGACAATAGGATGCAATTTATACATCAGTTCTTGACCACAGAAAGAACCACGAAACCTCAACAGTGAATTCAGTCAAACCGTGGTTTTACGTCTCGGTTCTCTCCCAATTCGGTTTGCAACCCAATTTTTTTTTGTATGCCTCGGTTTACAACCAAAAATTGGTTCTTGACCAAACTAAGCACACCTGGATGCACCACTCGACTCCCATCCGCTTCCTTATATGTTACTTCATTGTGTCGCGTTTCATTGTGATTGATGCATTATCCTAGTGTCATGTTACGTCGTGAGCAGGTGGTTTGTATTGTTCAATCACGATAAAAAACAAAAACAGATATTGATTACATCGATTGTAATGGGAAATATTTCGGTTATCAACCAAATTGGTTTTTGAAAAGATTTCTATGGTCGAAAACCGAGGTTAGACTGCACTCCCATTGCAAGGGTTTTTTTGTTTTCTCGTCGCTACCATAAAGAAGCACGGCTGTTTCGCGATGAAATGAAAGGAGCATCAGCGCAGAGTATGTGGAACTGTCGCGGCTTGGAATTGAAGCGGATTTACATGGGACAGGGGATGTGAGACAATCTCTTTTCACAATGGATGCTGCAGCTTAGTGTTTGCTTTCAACATTTAGCTTGTAGCAGACCTGCACATTTCACCATGATGTCCCTGATTCACTGGCGAAAAGGAGGCTTTGATCCTCTCCTCTTTCATCGAGAACTGCTTCATACAACAAAGAGGTTGCAAAAAGTGCTTAAGATTGAATGACTCTGTCTTTTGTGTTGTGTCGCATTATTTGTTATTTTGTTATTTTGCCGCAAGAGTGGCAGCCTTTCCAGCAGCTCCTGTATTTTGTTTTTCTACTTCTTCCTTACCTTTCCTCTTCCTTTCAGAACTTTGCTGCTCTGACATGTAAATTTCGCTACTGCTAGACTAATAAAGGCGAATCCAATCCAATCCCGTTTCGTCTGGGCTGAATTTATTGAAGTTTATCATTTATCTTAAAATGTCTTATATTTCACACTTTGTTTTGTATTCATGTACCGCAATTTGTGTCAGGTGCTGTTGTTTTTAAAACTGTGTATCAATCAGATGTCATGTATGTTTATTTAATTCATGGCTACTTTTCAAAAAGTTCCACGTTAAAGTGTTGACCCAAAACTAAAAACCTTTTTTTTTAATTAGTAAGCAGACTGTGCCCCATTGAGGGGCACTCTGACAAGCATTGGCCAAAGCCTTTATTACGTTTCAACTTTATTATATCCCATTTATGCCTGATGCAGATGTTGATTTGACCACACTCATAGATCGTGTTTATGTCTGAGGTTTATGTGGGTGACTTAGATAAACACTGAAGGCTGGGAAGAAGTAAAAAAATGAGACTGTCAAAATATATATATATATATATATATATATATATATATATATATATATATATATATATATATATATATATATATATATATATATATATAATTAAAGTGAAGTTATTAAATGTACAACACATATGTTTTGGGACTAGATTTGATGGGGCAAACATCAGTTGAAAGATTGGCCAGTGCGTGTCTCATTGATGCAAGTGTAATTGCTCTCGAAACAAACTACGATCCCACACAGACCGTCAGCGATATGAATAACAATACTGAAATGCCGCATACCATAGCTAAAAAATGTTTCCAGTTACTTGGATCACACCGTGTGAGAAAGACTTTAGGTCATGGGCCGCCAACATGCTGCTTCATGAATCTAAAGTCCAAGACTTATCTGAAGAAGTCAATTTCGATAAAAAGGACTGTTTCAGGTAAACAAGCTTGTTTTAGTCTTGCACAAAGGAGACGGAGCAAACACAACATGCAATTTATTCAGTCTTCTGATGAGCAGCTACAGTCGAACCTCGTTTCACAATCCGTCGAGGGATAGAACAAATCTGTATGTTAGAACGGTCAGCAGTTTGTCATCATGATTTCCGAAAAAATGTCCGCCAACTATGATTTCTCAATACAATATGACCATTTGTAGATGTAAAAAAACATCTAACACAGAATAAACACGTCAACTCACAAATATGTGGATATGAAGTATTCTGTAGCGTTCTTATTTCAGCTCTGAAAAAATCCGGTTAGCAAATCTTCATATCTCAATAGTGCCGCTGACATCTGCGACACACCTTTTTGAAACTGAGAGACGATTTAGCCGTCACAGACAGCAAGATTTGCTTCCGTTTACGATGCATGATGAATGTTTTCACACAATGTGCTCAGGACCGCGCCATGCCTCCGTGAGTTACGGTGGGGAGTACAACAGCATAACGAGTCAAACAGTAGTGTTGCTAAGCAACATACTTGAACAATGAATACCTAATCAAACTGCATTTTGTAGTTTATCTCGATACATTAGAGTGGTATCTCCACTTGCAAAATCACCTCCACTTAGAAAATTAATTGGTTCTGGAATAATTTTCTTCACGAGAAAATGTTTAAATATGGACATGTTTTCCAAGTAAATGCCCTAATTCGTTCCAAAATTCATACACCAATGTTTTCTAAACATAAAATGTATCGAAATATTGAAAAAATACATGTTACAATTAGATTTTTGCGCAATTAATGAGAGTTGTGTATATTGTAAAAAACAAGAATAGTGTCAGGCATAAAAATGATGTTAATTTAACTTAACTGCGTCTTCATTGGTTTTTGCCCTCTTTACAATACAATACAATACAATACAATACAATACATATTGATTTATATAGCGTTTTAACAAGTGAAGCTTTAAAGGACAACCGAGACTTTTTTTTGTTTCCTAACTGACATCAGAAAAACGTTTTCTAGCATCTAAAATACCTAAAACACGCAGGCTGATATTTTTATTCAAATGCAAAACACCAATAAAAATGACTCTGCAAAATGACTCTGCAAAAAAATTGAGCTGTGAATTGGGCATTTTCAGAAAGTCCCGCCCCCAGTTCGTGACGACACGCCAAGACGTCTTGCCTTGCTCGAGAATCAAAACAATGGCTTCAGATTCGGAGAAGATGCTTTCTTGTTACGCATCAAGTTATGATTATGATTCAAATAGTAGGAAAGCATAAATGTTTGCAATAGATTAAAGAAGTCTTTCCGGGTCATTTTGAGGCGTCTGGACTGATGTGTAGCACCCAGAACATGCAGAAGATGGCGCCTAAGCTTCGTTGAAAATGGGCTGATTTGTCTGCTGGGAATTTGTGTCAGCAAATATCAAATACAGTAAAGTCTCGTTATATCGATATTCAAGGGAGTCCGAAAAAATATCGATATAACCGGGACTATCGATATATCCGACCCTATTTGCATGTAATTTTCTCTGTGCGTGCATAGAAATAGTATCGATATAACCGGGACTATCGATATATCCGATATCGATATAACGAGACTTTACTGTAGTTGTCTTGGTGCAACACACAACGATTCGCCATGCCGTTATTCCGGTTATTTTGATGCATCTGGACAGAAATGTAGTGACAAACTCTTTAGTACTCACAGTACCCAAAAAAAGGCAGAAGAGGGCGACAAAGCTCCATGGAAATTGTCTCCTGGGACGTTTTGTAAGCAAACATCAAATACACTGTAGAAGTCTTGGCGCAACACACAACTATTCACCATTGCGTTATTTATGTGTTTTCCTTCTGATTTCGCCATCAACACGGATCAACACGAAGTTTTCAGACCAAACAAAGTACCGCAAAATGCATTGAGGTGATGCAAGGTATGTCCTTTCTCGGTCAGGGGCGTTCCTTCCGTGACGTGACGTCAGGACTCGTCACTAACTCAAAAACAAGACTTCCGGAATATTCAGCGCGAGTCTAAAAACGTAAAATAGAGCTATATGCGGCGGAATCTTTGTAAAATACGGTCAGTAGAAGTCATTTGAAGCAATTTTACAAATTATGGACACAACCGGTGGCGTCGGTTGTCCTTTAACAAAGCACTTAACATGGACAGCGATCACATAGAGGAAATAAAGCAGTGACAAAGAAAGTAGAAAGCCCCAAGAGTAAAACCAAGATCAAGTCGGAATCATGCTGAGTCGAGTGCCAAATAGTGTTTAGTTCATTCTCTCTCAGACGTTTTTTTTTGCCTGATGTTTTGTTAAGAAATGATCCGAGGACTTTTGCTTTTGTCGGCTTTTAACAATCCACCGAAAATGTCCAAAGCAAACATAAGCAAAGTGAGCGATCACTGGACTGGTGAACACTTCTTTTTCCTGGGTGATTCACATTTACATAAGATTGTATTCAGGAAAGTAGGAGCTGCAAGTAGCAACACATACTGTATTTTTATCTTTCAGATCATGAAATGTATTTCGCAACAAGAGCCAATACTGTATTTTCCTATTGAGACGTTTCTTGAAAATTTTGTATGAAGAGTCGCTCGTTAGTAGACGTACCACTGCATCTCTTGTTCTTGCGAGGTTAAAACCAGACAGGAAAATATTGAAATACTAGCAAGAATACAAAAGTGTTTTTTTTTTCTTCTTAGTTGTTGGTGACTTTCAGAAAACATACAAAAGCGGCAACGTGTCTTTGTCTCCCTCCTTTCAAACCGATTATTTGTCATCTCTGCAACAGAGCATTTTAAAAATTTAAGCTGGATGCAACCCCCACACCTCTTTTCCACGACGTCCACCCCCCTCCCATTCTCACTCTCAATTCCCCAGACTCAAGCCAGCAGCGATCAATACGCCTATTGATCAGCTCTCTCCATTCCCATTACACACCAGCGCCAAAAGAGTCCAACCATTTTCCCCGAAAAGCAGCATCTGGAGCATATTTGCGATGGTAAAAGTTCGCTCTAATTGTGCCGGCTTATTATTGAATCGTACTGCGGGAGAGTGTTTTGCTGCACAGTGATGTCCACTTGAGAGGATGTACTGTACTGTAAAAATAAAAATAGTGGCTCATTTCATGGTAAGTGTGAAAATTAACCTTGCGGGATTTTGTAGAACATTTCATTCACATGGCCGAATGTTGAAATTGAGCAAATTATGGCAAATTGGTGTAAAAAAATGTACTCCATCTTAAATTTGAATCTTCGCATCTAACCCCATGACAGTATTTTCGAGTGGCGCCGTTCAAGGCAAAACCTTAGGATCATCTTCACGTTTTCATGCAGCGTGTAACCTGATGGCATGATAAGCTGTCCACGGTAGCAACTGTTGTCCTTGAAACAGTTAAAGAACCTCTTCAAGTACCATGAATACCAATGTTGGAATACAGTATGAAGCATAATATTTGTTCCTCAATGTAAAGTGCCTTCAATAAGGTTTTAATTCAAATGTATTGCACCTCAAAGTTTAAAAAAAAAAAGAGATTTACTATGCAGTTTCAAAGCAGGAGTTCCTGCTATTGAAATAAAGATGCACTGTAATGTCACTGTTTGGGTGCCTTGCACACAGCACTCTAATGTGGACGAACCCACACCAAAGGTTTCACTCATATCGTGACATTCAACACAATCACAATATTCTGTCTTTCTCTCACTCGTTTCCTATTTATTCCTTTAATTTGTCACCCATTCCTGTGTAGAAAGCAATTTGTTTTCTAGTTGTTTCCTACTTCATTTGTCTCTCTGGCTCTCACTCTCGCTTGCCATAGACAAAGCTTTGGGCTAAATCAATACCGCAAGAAAAGAGAAGGGGGGCGGGTGCCAACAGAAGCAAAGGCATATTTTTAGCCTGTTATTACATTGGCTTGTGTGAAGGAAAACAATATTGGTGGGAAAGCTCCAGCAAGCTAAAGTGCAGGTCGGCATGGGAACGATTGGGCGGGCGGTTCAGACACCGTCAACGTACGGGAGTAAGAAGGATGGGAGACGGGGGAGTCAAATGGAGATGGATCCAAGCTAGCTGGAGATAAGGTACAAAGTAGAGAGAAAATGTCCTGAGTCTCCCTGCCACAAAAGCTACAATCTACAATTTCAAAAATAAAAAATAGCATAAGAGTAACAAAATGAATGCCCTTATATGAACTGCAACTCACAGGTTGACAAACCTAGCATCAGGAATTATAGACCACAAAATGTGCAGCAACATATAGGTCAGGGGTGTCAAAGTCATTTTTTGCCGCGGGCCACATTGTAGTTATGGTTTCCTCTCGAGGGCCGTTATGAATTTGGGGAACCCATTAGAATGTTTAAATCCCTTCAAATATTACATATAGAGCACACAGCAAATTAATGAATAACTCGTTTTCAAATCTGAAGTCAAGAATAATGACTTTTATTGTGGTTGACATCCAAAAATATGACATTTTGGCTCAGAATTTAGCAAGTTTGATTTGCTTTCGCGGGCCGAAAAAAATGATGTGGCGGGCCGGATTTGGCCCGCGGGCCTTGACTTTGACACCTGTGATATAGACAGACACTATAACAATTTGCACAAGCATATATTATTTATCCTTTCTGCAAAGAGAGTAATATCACCGAACCTGATTGAGTCAGTTGTGAAACTTCTTATGGACCGAGGCATATATGGCTTTCAAATTTGGTTTTTAAGACATCCATCCACCCATTCATCCATCCATCCATCCATCCATCCATCCATTTTTCATGTGGGCGGCGGGGGGTATCCCTATCCCATCTTCGGGCACTAGGCGGGGGACATCCTGAATTCGTTGCCAGCCAATCGCAGCGCACAGAGAGACAAACAACCATCTGCACTCACACTAATAGCTAGCAGAGTTGGAATTTCAAAGTAGTGTCTTTAAAGGTGTGGCTGTAGTTCCAAATTAGGGTTTCAACCCTGGGTGAGTTTTTTAGGGTTTTAAGACGTGGAGTGTTTGAAATGAGGGTTTTAAAACAGGATTAGGGTTTCAAATAAGAATTTCATGCCGGGGTGAGGTTTGAAAGGAGGATTAAGCTTCAGATTCGTCCTTACCCCTTCAGTCAGGGTTTAGAATTCGAGTTTCAAGACAAAATTAGGGCTATTAACACCTTCAAGAACAGTACTTGCTGCAGTGGTCATTTTACCATGTTATTAGGATACAATGTGCTTGAATGGGTGTATACTAGTCTATATTTTCAAAACAGAATTGGGATTTTAAAACCTGCTCTATCAGATTGAATAGTCTCAAACAACAGGGTCATAGATTGTAGTGTTGCGTTGAACTATTTTGCTCTGTAAGAGTCTCAACTGCCAGGAAGCCCGTCTGCACCAACAAAGCCATGCTATAAATACCCCCCACCCCTTCCCTCTCAACCCTCCGAGTGCATATTTGCGCTCCGAGAGGAAGGCCGCAGCCTTCATTCCCGACCTTCCTATGGACTCCTTCTCTCGGCTTCACCTCTGTGCCGCTGTCCATCAACCCGCGGCTATGGAGACTGCGCGTGATTGGCTGCCGAAGAAGAATGCTCAGTAGTCATCGATTTATCTACGGTATTAGGGGATCAATTAATCCTCATTGTGTGTGCCAGCGTAGATAGTAGGATGTGTCTTATTCCTGCCGGGTCTAGATAAGAGTTGCTCGCCTCCTTTTCCTCGATCCGACACTTCCCGTCGTCAACAACAAATCAAAAAGGTCGGTAAAAAGGAATGATGGCTCACAGAGGGGTTCCCTTCTTTCACCTCAACTCCAGGCGGGGGTGGCGGTACGGTTATTTAGTCGCAAAGGAACGTCGATATGAAAAGTCATCGGGGCAGAATGAATGACGCTCGTTTGGCGGGAGGAGACGTTGCCATAACGATAAAAAGGTGAGGGTGGAAGCAGCTGATATGGATGAGGAGTGACTGTCTTTTTGCTGTATTAGAAGCACATTGGAAACGGGAGAGGAGGAAAAAGGATGGAACAAGAATTACGCTCAATCCGATATTTGAAACAACCATATCAACCAGCTAGCTTAGTGCGAACCACATATTAGCGACTAGCATCAGTACAGTGTTGAAACCCTTCATCAATAGGTATTTTCAACCAAAATGCAGAGAAACACACACACAGGTAGCAGTACCAAGAGGAATATGATATTCATCCTCTGCAAAGAACAGCTCATATTACTGAGACTGACTGAGGTCTGAGTGGAATCACATATCAACAGTTTTTCTGAAAAATGAATGAATTGTACATTAAATCCTACAAACCACACAAATTGTGGATAACTGGTGCATTGATTGAATTATATCTTTTCTTGTTTATGTTGCGGAATTTGGTGTGCCATGGTGCTTTCATTAAAATATGAGTGAAATTAATAATAATGACAATAATAATATAAATAACAATAATAATAATGATGATGATAATAATAATAATAATAATAATAATAATAATAATAATAATACATTTCATTTATAAGCACCTTTCAAAACTCTCAAGGTTACTTTATAGTCACAGGATATTTTTTTCTGTGGGTGAGCAGCGGCAGCCACACGCGCCAGCTTTGATTCAACCCGGAAGTAACTCAATTACTGTAGATAGAAAGCTAACCAGCCAGCTAATTGATAGCTGATATATAGCCAATAGATAGCTAGGTCTGTGTAAGCTCTCAGTCGTACAGGAGTGGTCCATCGATGAGAAGGTTTCTTCAGCCGTCATCTGTACAAAAGTGAAGGTTTCGGACGTTTCGCCTCCTATCCAAGTGGCTTCGTCAGCGAACTAAAGTCTTACTGGTCGTATCGGCCCTATTTATATATCCCTAATGTCCAGACATGGCGGCGCCAGACACAGCTATGATAGGTCCCTACTCTCAGGTTGGGGGGAGCAGAGGACCACTCCCTGTGGCCCCACTGATTGTTCCTACATTCCTGACTAATGACTGGCCTGTTTGCCCCACTCCCACCGGTATCACCTCATCAGCATTACGAATGTTGCCTAACCTGTTTTGCCTAAGCAGGCTATTGTATGAACGATCCAAATTGAACCTCACCCCACCAGACCGTTTTAATGAACGATTTTGTTGTTTGATGAGAATCGCTTCTTTTACTCCCCTTTCAAACAATTTATGTTCTTTCGCTAAGATTTTAACCTCATTGTCGTCAAATGAGTGGTTGCTAGCTTTTAGGTGCAAATGTACTGCCGATTGAGGCCCACTAGTATTATCCCTGCGATGTTGATAAAGTCTTTTTTTGAGAATTTGTTGAGTCTCCCCAATGTACTGCTCTTTACAATTTTCATTCTTACAATGTATTGAATAAACTACATTACTTTGTTTTTCATTTGGCAGCCTATCTATTGGATGCACTAATTTTTGCCTTAACGTGTTTATCTGTTTGAAATAAGTAAGAATATTGTGTTGCCAAAGGACTCTGTAGTTTTTCAGAAACTCCTATTAAAAAGTAAGTATTGGTCAGTGTGCGTAGCCTTCCTAAAGACTTCTGTTTTTAGCGCCCTTCTTTATGTATTTTTGGCAGGCCATAGATACGTGACGTGGCCTCTCCCGGGTATAATCTCAAATACATAGCTAGCTAGATAGCTAACCAGCTAGATAATTAATAGATAGCTAGCTTGATAACTAGCTAGCCAGGTATATAGATAACAGATAGCAAATACTTAGCTTTATCTATGGCTTCAAATATGGTTCATTTTGTTTAGTTGAGGATCTCTTTAGCTGTCCTATTTGTAGCATCTGCTCGGCTACGTGGTGTTCTGTGTTCTTATTGTTTGTTTTATGGATAATTTCTAGGATCTAATTGTTGTTATTTTTTTCCCTTGATATATTTCATTGGGTGGCAATTGTATATGACTTTTTGACTGTTCATGATCATGTTGCACTACCCTGGCTCGACTTTACAATGAGTGAATTAAATTGTTTCAATAGATTGGTGCGATTGACATCTGTCAACACACCATCGCACACCAAAAGAGTCACATGACCTAAAATCAAGGTGTACCTAATGAAGTGTCCAGGAAACAAATATTTGGAGAGAAGAATCGGTTAAGATATTTTACTCTGACCGGGATAATGTGAGGTTAAAACAAACAAACAAACAAAACAAGAAGAAGCAAAACACTAAGCAAGTGAGAGACTTGGGCAGAAGTGGGTGCTAATTCCTACTTTTCAGTTTAAATAAAGATTGGAGATGGATAAAAGCCATTAGGGGAGAAATCAGACAGGGCATGCTATGTAGGACAAGAGCTGACTGCAGGGAGGTGAGTGCTGGGATCAATACTCAGTCGATGAGCTCAACACCCGCTGCTGAGCGTGTGCACGCACACACACACACACACACACACACACACACACACACACACACACACACACACACACACACACACACACACACACACACACACACACACACACACACACACACACACACACACACACACATACATACATACATACATACATACATACATACATACATACATACATACATACATACATACATACATACATACATACATACGCACACACACACACAGAGAAAGAGGGCCATGTGGTACATTGTAGGGCATCTCCATGTTTGTGTGTGTGTGTGTGGCCCACGCACTGCGTGGGCTTCGTTGATTCATGAAGGGTGGCACACACAATGCAAGTGCACATGCTCGCTGTCGTTTGTTGCGATAAAAGTATTTGATAAAAAGGAAATGTGGGACTGAGATGGAAAGGTGGACAGGCGCACAAATGCATTTATTTTATTTATTTTCAGAAGTGCGTCGCCACTAACAAAGATGGATGCTTGTGAGGATACCATGTTGAGCCTCCTGTAAGCCCCCTCCCCTCTTTTTCTCTCTCCGTGGAATTGATTGACTCAGTCTCCTCCATCCATCTCTCTCTCTGTTGCCTAGCAACGGGTGCTCTATCAGGTGTGGAGGGTGGGAGTTCCACTATGGGAGCGGGCTGCGTGGTTAAAGGATGGGTCCAGTGGGGTGGGTGCTTGTTTGGGTGCTTGGTGGGGTTTGTTAAGCAAAAGCCAATTGGACATTTTATTCAGACTGATCCGTGCCTCCTACCGTAGGAGGGTAAGGGTGGGAAACCTGATTACGTGGGACATTTCAGGGCGATGTGGACTTTTGAATGGTCCACTTTGCAATTCTGAAAACTATCATTCAACTTATTGATCGACAAAGACAACTCCAAGGAAGTCACAATGTTGTGTTGAACTTAAAAAAAGAAAAATGGATTTGCAAATGAGGTTTTTCCTATATAATTAAAAATAATGGGAAGTTTTCCATTGTGAGACAAACACGGGTTGAGTTATCTCAATTCACTGAATACAAAGACAAGAAATTTGGTTTTGAAAATGATAAACTATTGTTTATAGCAAACCTTGTGATGATATTATGGACTGTAAATGATGAAATCCTTAAATTCTTTGTTGTGGCACTTTGAAGAGGAATATTGCCCTTAAATTGTTTCACTATCGTGTCATTCAGTTGTTCGCAGAGAGATGAATTTTACCCTATATTTTCATGTGAATTAATTTATATCCAATCATGGCACCCACCTGATTCCAATTAGCCTGATCACTGTGGGATGTTCTGAAGGGGTGATGAGCATTCCACAACTTTTTGGATTCTTTTTTTTATTTACGGAATATGTGGCAGCCATAAAACATTAAGTTAACAATTATTTCCAAAAAGCAATTATGTTTATTGATTTTATCATTCCTAGTATTTTTTCTCTCTCTCTTTTTTAAAAATTGTTTCCATTGTGATTTGAAAATTGCCTTCTATCAGGGTTAACATTATTCAACGTGTTTCCAAAAAAGGCTTGACACAAGACAACTCTCCCAATTTCAAGTTGAGTAAATCACCCCTCAGCCCCATTTTATGAAAATGTAAGATGTTAGGGGAGATGTACTAGAACTAAAAGAAATTGCCCCTGATTATAAACAAATAAACAAATAAACAAAGATAAACAGAAAAACAAATAAACGGACAGACGGATGGACGGATGGACAGATAGACAGAAAAACAGATGGACATAAAAATAAATAAATAAATAAATAAATAAATAAATAAATAAATAAAGTGATCTGGGGCATCTGAAAAAGAACGCCAGGCTGAAGCGAGCGTTTGATATCAGTGCCAAAAGAAGAAATGGAAAAGAGATGGTGCGTTGTGCAAAAGCTAACACTTTCCCTGCAGCCGTGTCACTGTTTCATGTAGGAAAAAAAAAACTTTAAAATACACGCCCGCCTCCTCTTTTTTCTCTATATTACACTCAAAACAGAAAACTTCCAAAGCAGATGTGCACTTGTTTTCCACTCCACACTGTGACCTTTCTTTTCCCATGTAACCATAACAAACAGCTTCACTTTGCAGGAATTACACAGCAACATGGAACAAAAGACTCATTTAAAAAAGCAAAGAATGAATCCACTTAAGGGAGCGAGTAAGTGTTTCACACGAGGCGTTCGTCGCTGTTTTTTAAGAGCGTATCTTTTGATCTACACTTAATGTTTGATCCCCTTCGAGGAAGAAGAGTAGGCGATTCCTTAAGCCTAATAAATCCAGCGTTAGCAGTAAAGGGTGGTGAGAAGGGGGGGGGGGTGAAGGATGCTGAAGAAGAGGCGTTGAATAATGGTCTTAAGTAGCTTGCGGGATCATACGCATACTTGGCAATATTGAATGAGCCTAAGCTCCATCCTATGAGACATTATGAATGTATAGATAGAGGATATGCATTCTTAATCCAACACATCTACTCAGCAAAAGGGGAATAAACAGATTGGAGGCGATGAAGCACTCCGGTGGGAACACGGTCTATTTTGGGAATTCAATTATATCTAGTTGTTTAAAAGACAAGTTTTTATTATCTAAAAATAGATCAAGGCAAATAATTTCTAATTTTTTTTCCAACATCAATTTCATCTGTGCAATAGAGTCTTCCCTCCTACATTCTTTGAGAGAGGAACGAAAATATCATCTGGTAGTACAAGAGAGAATCAACCTCATCTTATGAAAAGATGAGGCTCTGGTGAGAATCAACAAATCATATTCAAACCCTTATTAACTCATTCGCTGCCATTCCCAAATTTATTCGGGAATTGAAAAGTGTGACGTGGAGCGCCATTCCCGAATTTATTCGGGTTTTGTTTTTTCTTGCCGACAAAGTGCTCGTCAGACCTCTGGCAATGTTATTCCCTCCCATGAGGCGGCAGCATTTGCCTTTTGGTCATGTTAGCGCTTTGTTGCAGCTTCAGCTGTTGTTAAAGCGCCATATAAATCAATATGTAGACAGTGATACCTCAGTTTATGAACGCTTTAGCTCACGAACATTAAATTCGTGAGCATATAGTCTTGGCTGACAAGCTAGTTTTTGGCAGACGAACAAAACCACACAGCGCCACGGTGACTGGCGGACTATAGTTTTCGTCAACCCCTTTGTTTGAGTGCGGACATGGGTTGTTTTCGAGTGGAGTACTTTTGCTATTATGGGACGGAAAAAAAATAACACCACAGGCTAGTGTTAAGCCAAAGAAGACATTAAAGGAAATTACGATTGAGCAGAAGAAGGAGATCATCGAAAAACACGAACAAGGTGTGTGTTTGTGTGACTTAGCGACCAGGTACCAGTACGCTGCCATTGCTACGTGTGGCTAAGGATGTTTCTGTGTGGTCGAAGCAACGGTCTCAGGCAATAGTATAGGTTGAAAAACTTCTGTTGATTTGAATTAACGAAAAGCAGCTACCAGGGGACCGTGTGAGGATAATATATCGCCGAGAAAGCACGGCAACTTCACTCAGATATACATCAAGAGGCAACTACATGAACGACCATAACAAAGGTAAATAAAACGACTTTATTATAAAGTACAGTTTATCTCTTTAATTACAAGACAATAGCACATTTATTATACATAAGATAAGGTATATGTTGTGTAGTTTTAAGGCTTATTTAGTAGAAAATTATTTTTTATGGGGACCTGGGAACAGATTATTCTCATTTTTAACGGTTTCTTATGGGAAATAAATGTTTGACCGACGAACTTTTCGCCTTTCACACACTCTCTGGAAACCAATTAAGTTTGTTGCTATTGTATATTGTATTTTGTACAGCCGGCCCCATTTCAAGCTCAGATAACTAAAAGGATGTTGTGTAGTTTTAAGGCTTATTTAGTAGAAAATTATTTTTTATGGGGACCTGGGAACAGATAATATATATATATATATATATATATATATATCTCACTGTCATGAATTGTCAATTTAATAAATGGAAGGTGTCATTAAGCAACGCCAAAATAAATCTAAATATTTCGTGCAACATTCTGTAATCCACCCGCAATCGGATCAATACAGCATTGACCGCTCGCGTGTGTGTACGTGTGCGTGTGTGTGTGTGTCCGTGTGTGTGATTAGTGCCTCCAAGTGATTGAGGAATACGTCTGACTGATGCTTATTCCACTAACTGCCTGTCACTATGCAGCAAATATACATATAAACGGGTGACCTTCTTCTTCTTTTCCTTTCGGCTTTTGCCTTCAAGGGGTCGCCACAGCAAATCAGTGTCCCCCATCTTGAGAGGTTTGATTATGACCATGCAAAATTTATTTTATTTTTAAGTCGTTTTTTTGAGGAGGGGGGCTGGGGGGGGGGTAAATGCGTGAAATACAAATCGTTGATTGTGTCCTTTGACAAATGCATGAACACAAACTAATTAAAACCGTGGTCGGAAGGTGAAATTAAACTTCAAATAACTGAAGTGAAAATAAGTACCGGATTTCAAAATATTTCGAACACGTGAAATTCCCACAATGGAACATAAATACAACGCGCAAATGATATAGTTTGCTCATCATCGGATATATGATACTTGATAAATATATAAATATAAATATTGCCGTTTACGAGTTGAATAAAGTGTATATATATATATATATATATATATATATATATATATATATATATATATATATATATATGCATAAAAGGGAAATCAGAGGAAAGAATAGACACGAGCCCAATTTTCTGCGACAATCGATCAGCCCTCAGATTCATCGATACTGCACAGTGGCTATTGATCAAGCTCGCTCCTCTATTGCCGGGACCTGCTTTTCAAATGCAAATCTGCCTAAATAATAATCTATGGTAAAACCACTAATTCCTTCACAAAGTGCGGCCAAACGCTTCACAAACACCGCCATTCGGTGTCCAGTTATTGTAGGCCTCTCTTTCCTTTTGAAAAAGAGTGATATGTCGTCATAGTTTTAAAATTAAAAAATAATAATAATATTTGGTTAAATCGTGTGCAAAGGGAAGGACAAACGTGGGCGTCGATTCGGCCTGCAGACGACCTGGTAAAAGTTGACATAATAAGACAAAGAGCCTGCTTTGCGCACGCGCACAAAATATTTATTTTCTCAGTTTCTTTGAAAATCATTATTCAACATTATTTAATTTACATGCAGGTCCACACAAAACATGCGTTTGTGTTTGAGTGTGTGTGTGTGTGTGTGTGTGTGTGTGTGTGTGTGTGTGTGTGTGTGTGTGTGTGTGTGTGTGTGCGTGTGCGTGTGTGTGTGTGGGGGGGGGGTGAGTGTGTGTGTGTGAGTCTGTGTGTGAGTGTTTCAGTATTTGTGGGGGTTTCGTGATCAATGGCACACGACTAAACACTGCTACCTAACTTTTGCCAATCGTAAATATACTTTGGAATCCATTAAGTCGTGATACATCAGCTGCATCAGTCTTTCAAGAAGTCTTGAAAAGATTAGCGTGTCCACACGGACGAGGGAAATATTGACTGTCCAGAGGATAAATAAAACATGGTGATCGGTAGGAAAATAGACGAAAATAGACGCAAATAGACGAAAATTACCGACACAGAAAAATACGCAATCAGGTTTTAGCTAGTAAAATGTTTTGACAAGCTGTTGTTTTCGTTCATCATTTGTTTTCGAAACGAGTATAGCTTTATTTTGTACGATATATTAATTGTGATAATTAATTTAAATTCTGAAACCAGTTGATGAGCATTTACATTTTATTTTTCCACCGCGTTATCGAACCTTCAGAAATGCATCGACCGAAAAAGGTTGCTGTCGGGTTCATCATTGATTATGTGATCAACAAATGACAGCACCGCTTTAAGATAACAACAAAATGATCTACACAAAAAAACAAAGAGGCTACGGGAGACAAACAGTTTCAAGGTAAAAATACCAATTCAAAATTTAAAAATAGGCTCATATTCAGAATGTTGAACTTTTTTAACTAAAAAAACAAGAACTGGCTCCAATGGCCTTAGTCACGTTATTGTGTGTCGTGACAAATTAATATATGCACAAGACGGCACCGTTGAAATTAATTTTACAATAAATGCATGCATTTTTCTATGTATTGATTCTCCTAACCAATATAGTAACGGCTCTTATTGTACAGCCTTGGGTGCGGTGCGGGTTTTACACCTCAATAATAAATACACGTATGTGAATCATTCCTTTCATGTGAATAACAACAGCAAAGTTTACGGCTTTTTTTGTATTGGTTTGTGCTGCTGATAAAATCACATTTCATGTACATTCGGACTCTGAAAAAAATACATTTATACATACATAAAACACATTTAAAAGGCAACTGGTCCTCCGTGTCAGTGTCAAAATTATTATTCTTGCATCTCATAAAATAACCATTAAACGTGCTTTCGAAAACGGCGAATAGAAAAAAGATAAAACGATTTAAGGGTTTACATTTCCAAATGTAATCCACCAAAGCCTCCCCTGGTAAATTGTGAATTATAATTTAACACAATCTGCATTTCTGAAAATCCCATTGTGTCACTGTACTTAATTAAACGGCCAAATATTGAATGTGCTTTAAAAATATTAACAATAAATAGTTTGGCTTTTTTAAAAGTTTGAAGTATACATTTGGATTCTCGTTAACAATCTCTAAAATTGTTATTATTTATGCACCAGAAATGTCACCATATAATTAATTACTCATGGATTTGCGAAGGTTTGTGAATTTCCAAGTCGCTTTTTGACTTCCGTACATATTACCCGCATCATATAAAGAAGAACAAAATGACAAAAAGAACAAGAACACCGTCCACACATTTTGGCTTCAAAGTTTCCACTCTGTTCAATTTGTCCTTTATCGAGACACTGTGTGTGAGATGACAAAGGGATCAGCAATGAGAGTTCTCATCCACAAAGTTACACAGCGCGGCGGTGCAATGATCGCGTTATGACCGAATGGCTGAGCACCGATGACGGATTTGCTGCTGTACGGGGATCGGTAATTCCTTTTCGATAGCGGTGCTTTGCCGGGATCAATAGAAGGATATTAACGCGAGCGCTGACGCTCTTGTCGCTGCTGTTGTTGTTGGTCTCGATTGGTGGCGATGGTCAGGGCACAACCCAAAAAAGTGCCATCAACATATCGCTGCTCTCAGTTAACAAATGGCTGTGATCTACGTTGCTAAGTAGTAATACACTCAGGCATGTTTTGGAGCGAGTCACATATATGATTAGCGATGCCTATTGCTTTGTTTGGGCTACTTAGTTTGAACCACTAATGGCCTCATTATTTTTGCATAACATCGGCAAATATACACGCTCATTTGTACATAAGGGCCCACCTAATGCACAAAAACAAGCCTGTGCTTACACAAAGTATAAATCACTTTGAAAAGGTTTTGATTTTTAGTGCTCACAGCAGCACAGCTCAGTGAATGGTGGGCAACATATGGCTCATGGGGGATTCAATGGTCCTCCAAGAGGAGCAGTTGATTCATATGGTTGTCAAATTCTAAAACAAACATGTGGATTGGTCATAAAAATCCACCAAATAGTGATACTAGTCATAAAAAAATAAATAAAAATAAAATCAAAAAAATCAAAAAAATCTGAAAATCAGAAACCAGACCGATCTGCTACTCTTTTACCCAACCCAGGAGTTTTGGCGCTCACATTTTGTGTCATTGTAAACATGTCGAGTCAATACAGTCACATACCGTATACCAAATATGCATTTTATGCTGTATTTTTATACTTTGCACTATGTACAGTTCTTTTTTGAAACTTTTTTATGAAGTTGTACATTTCAGTCTCCTGACATTTTCTTTTGTGCATAGACTCCTTTGTTTTTATCTTTTGACGTCCCCACCACCCTTTCAATTTTGCCGCTGGAGATTGCAAATGTTCCCATTCGTGGGATTATTAAATGCAAGACAGCATTTTTAAGTGCATATAGAATTAGGGCGGGGGGGCGGGGGGGGTTGAATTCCTCCCATGTTACCCTTTTGCGAATCTAAATCTTAATGTGCTTGTCTGTATCGCCCTCATCTCACCCATATTACAATATACTCTGGATTATTCATGACCCCGATGAAGTCAAGTACTGTACTGGAAAATGGATGGATACACATTTTTACCTATAGTAACGTCCTCAGAGCACTCGACGGTTCCCCAATCCACCCTTTGAATATATATTGATCTCCATACATGTTGCTGCATCTATATGAATATACCCAAACACACACACACACACACACACACACACACACACACACACACACACACACGCACACACACACACACACACACACACACACACACCTTCCAATAGGCACCGGGCTATATTATATTGACACACCTCCTTATAGACAGCGATGGATTGACATAAAATAGCAGCAATTTTCATATAAGGTGCATGGAAATCTCCATAATGGAACATGAATCTGCAATGTGACTGTTGGTTGACTCTTATATAGTTGAAAAATTGGAAAGTGATTTTTTTTCCAGGTTGGAAGTGTCGCCATCATTCGAGCTCAATTTAAAAAGTAACTTCAGATCAGTATGAAACTAAGAGACTAAAAACACTAATCTGGCCTTTTATCAGATACACACTTTTGCAATTGCAGGTGTGTCACACACACACAAAAATGCATTTATTCAACTTCATTTCAACGAGTGGTTGCACAAAATAAAATCAACTGAATCGGGATTATATTTTTAGGTATACTATAGAAATGTATTTTGTACTTGTAAACATGTATCTGGATACAGATGATTTTAATTTGTCCACCAGGGTGAAACTCTCACCAGCATCACACCATGAGGGTTTTTAACATTTTGTCAAAAACACATAACTTGTAAGATGAAACTGAAAGCCAAATTACTCACCCTTTTGAAGACACTCGACAGACTTGTAATGGAGGGCTTGCATACACTCAATGAGTTTCCATGTTGTCTCTATGTTCATGAAAGAAAAAACATCTACAATGATCACTACAAATGCGTAAAACTGACAAAAACACAAAAAACAACAATGAAAAATACTGAAAAGCCTGAAACAGACTTATGTGACTTTATCCTATTGGATGACTTGCAAAAATATCCTGCATATATGTTCAAGACACATTGTGCTGGTTTTAGCAAAGCAGCCCGAGAAATGAACCTGCTATCTTTTTCAGAGCAAGGAGCATATTCTGTATATATATGTAAAGCCGTCACAGGCACAATTGCCCGTACCATTTAGCCAGAGAATACAAACTCCAAAGTAATAACAGCATTATTTTGTAACTGATGAGACCGACAAGAAGCTTCTGGTGCAATTTTTTGGAGGGTTTTACCACAAAAGCCAAAGAAAAAGCAAAAGCATTAATGTCTCCCTTTAGTTACACACTTCGGCCAAGTCTTTTATTTTTTACTGATTGTGTTTAAAAGTGGAACTGCACATGTCAATTTAAAGACATGCATGGGATGAAACTAGAGGACATCAGGAAAATAAACAATGAAGGCATGGGGGCATCGTGCAAATATCACACAAGAAGGCATGCAGGGCTCTGAAATCAAACCCTGAGCCTATGGTGAGGTGGATGAGTTAACCAGTGGATCACTGAGCTCGCCATTTTTTTACTCAAAATTTGGACACTGTATTATTGGATATGCCTTTATTAGTCTCACAGTGGAGAAATTTACATTTCACAGCAGCAAAGTGATGAAAGGAATGAAAGTAGAAAAACAAAAATACATGACAAGTGATACAAGTGATGAATAAACACTGGATCATTTTAAAATTTGATACCCAGTGGTGATATCACACACTACAATATTGCGCAATAAACCCAATTTAACATCATAGAATATTGCCTATGCTGCATTCCAATTGGGTGTTTGCTGTGCTTACAATTTGTGGTGGTGAAAGGTCAGGCTTTGTGCATTCAATGTGACCCATTAAGCACCCACACACAAATCATCTTGTACGCATCAAAAAAATTCAATATTCACTTTTTAAACATGAATAAATGATGCACCGTGATGGTGATTAAAGGCACTGCAGTGCCTTTAATCACCTTGCATAAACTATCGAATGTTTGAAAACTCCACGTTGGCCTAGCATTATTAATATTTAACCTTTCACCCGCGGAACACGTGGCACTCTGCATTTTATCACAAAACAACAAGATGGAATCCTGACTTTATCCTCCTTAAAGTAAATGTTGCTCAAGAGTCGACCTTTTTTCTTGTTTTGTTTATCGTCATGGACACTGGAGCTGCCGGCTAATGCAATCTTGAGGACTGGAGTTCGAGTCCCCAGATGGACACGTCGGCGTGACGTCAGGTCCACCCCCCCTTACCGAGAACGGGCGCGCTCGGGGATACTCCGCGGAGGCGCGCATGTGCATACAAGCTGGCTGCTATAGTGAAACGGGGAGAGAGAGAGAGAGAGAGAGAGAGAGAGAGAGAGAGAGAGAGAGAGAGAGAGAGAGAGAGAGAGAGAGAGAGAGAGAGAGAGAGAGAGAGAGAGAGAGAGAGAGAGAGAGAGAGAGAGAGAGAGAGAGAGAGAGAGAGAGAGAGAGAGAGAGAGAGAGAGAGAGAGAGAGAAGAGGAAAACGAGCAGAGGTTGGCGCCACTAGGAGAGAGAGGACCATGTCGGATTGACTGCAGACAAACAACCGCAATCAATGGCTCGGCTTTGAAATCGTTCACAATTTATCGGCAAGGAAAGGAGAGGAGCGAGGAGAGGACCGAGACCGGAGAGAGCGCGCGCGCGCGTGTGTGTGTGTGTGGGGGTGCGTGCGTGTGCGTGCGTCGGTCCGTACCGAGCGGGGTGGAATTAAAGATCCCCCCCTCTTGATTTCCTCCCCCAAACATGGAGCTTACAATGGAGAACATTGGCAACCTGCACGGCGTGGCTCACTCCCACCAAAGCGGGGACCTCATGAACTCCCCCCACCACGCGCGGCAGCCGTCGGCGGCGGCGTCGCACCGGAACTTGGTGTCGTCCCACGGTCGCTCGGCCATGGTGTCCAGCATGGCCTCTATCTTGGAGGGCGCGGGCGACTACCGAGCCGCCGACCACGCGCTCTCGGGTCCCTTGCACCCGGCCATGAGCGGCATGTCGTGCGACTCGGGCGGGATGAGCCTGAGCAGCACGTACACCACCTTGACGCCGCTGCAGCACCTGCCGCCCATCTCCACCGTGTCGGACAAGTTCCACCACCCGCACCCGCACGCGCACCACCACCACCACCACCCGGCCCACCAGCGGCTGGCTGCGGGCAACGTGAGCGGCAGCTTCACGCTGATGCGGGACGACCGCGGCCTGGCCTCCATGAGCAACCTGTACGGCCACTACCCCAAGGACATGTCCGGCATGGGCCAGTCGCTGTCTCCCCTCTCCAACGGCCTGGGACCCCTGCACGGGTCCCAGCAGTCTCTGGGCGCCTACGGACCCGGAGCTCACCTCTCCAATGACAAGATGCTGTCGGCGGGCGGCTTCGATTCCCACGCCGCCATGCTGTCCAGGGGCGAGGAGCACCTGGCGCGGGGGCTCGGCGGTCACGGCGCCGGCCTCATGAGCTCCCTCAACGGCATCCACCACCACGGCCACCCGCACTCTCAGGCCAACGGCTCCATGCTGTCGGAGCGGGATCGGCAGGCGGTGGTCGGGGGCGCGCAGGGGGGCGGGTCCGGCCAGGTGGAGGAGATCAACACCAAGGAGGTGGCGCAGCGGATCACGGCCGAGCTCAAGCGCTACAGCATCCCGCAGGCCATCTTCGCCCAGAGGATCTTGTGTCGCTCGCAAGGGACCCTGTCCGACCTGCTGCGGAACCCTAAACCGTGGAGTAAACTCAAATCGGGCCGAGAGACTTTCCGGAGGATGTGGAAGTGGCTCCAGGAGCCCGAGTTCCAGCGGATGTCGGCGCTGAGGCTTGCAGGTGAGTGACAAGGCGACTCGGTTTCAACCGCCCCCCTCCTCCAAACCGGATCAATCCAAAGTCAATGTGGCGAGACTGTCGATGGCAGTCAAACGGACATTACTGCGAGTTATTAGTCGATTCTATCGAGTCAAACTTGGTTGAAGGGAGTTAAATGTGGGCCTTCTGTTTGATTGAGGCAGTAAACAGATCGGCAAGGGGTAGGGGGTATTTGCGCAAATTCGCGTCAATTTCACGCACGGCATTTTATGCTCTTCCCCAAACGCGCAACTCGTTAAATTCAAATAAATTGGAGCACCAAATAAATTTGGTTTTGCAAGCCCTCAAACAAATAAACAGCATCTTTGCAAACAAGAATCGCTTCGAAGAGATTAAGCCGGAGAGTGTGGGGAAGGGAGTGCATGACCTCCCGCGGATCAATACTTTAGGTCCAGGCGTCCCCTCTCCAGAGTGGCGCTCTGATAAATGATCGATTTGGATCAAGGCAGACAAAAACAGATGCGCGCGTTCTCTCTTCAAAAACAAAAAAAAAACGAGGAGCCGTTTTGTCGGGAAAAACAAATCCTCCTCTGTTGCTTTTCGTGCGTGTGCACCCAAAATACGCCCGGGCACCATTCTCGTCGATCAAGACTTAAATAAAAACACTGTAGCTGAACCTAAACGCTCTCATCGACGCTTCTTTGCTGTAAAAGACCCATTAGACGTCAATCACCCCCTCGTTTTTTTCTCTTTTTTTTGTAAGTCGTTTTTCAAGGCAATACTTATACAATTACGGCAGGAGATAGTGGCATATTTTAGTTCCAGTCGATGCCTTATTGAAAAGCACTTAATTGGCATGTAAATTGTTTCTCAGCACGTTTTTTGTCTCCTTCTGGTAAATAAAGATTTAAACGCTACCCTGCAATTGTCTCTTTAAGTGCCACCGCAGTTAAAGCTAATTGGGCTGTGCGGGCTTTTATATCTTCAACACTCTATATAGGGGATAAAAACCGCCAATATCCGTCGTGGGGGTCAAGACAATGTGTGGTTCTGAGGTGTTCTTCAATCTACGACCTTTAACGGAAGCAAAAATACAAATAAAAATAAAAGGTTGCTTTTAGTTAGTAAAATGCATCGTTAGCTTGTTTATGTGAATTCCCGAGAGCCAAAATGGCGGCCATATTGGGACAAAATGACAAATGAGTTGTATGCAAATAAAGAGGAGGGCGGTGGGGTGTGGTGGGGGGTTATTTTACTGATTGAATTTAAAATTGCCGTTATCCTGGGTGCATTCACGGCCCCCGCGCGCACGCGCGTGTGTGTTTGTGTGTGTGTGTGAGAGAGAGAGAGAGAGAGAGAGAGAGAGAGAGAGAGAGAGAGAGGAGTGGGGGGTGCACTATGCTGAAAGTGAGGCTCGCTGGGCCATATCAATCAATAACTTCAAATTACTATTCCAAATTCATCACAGTCGCACAAATCAATGCAAGCTGCCCTGCTTAGCTAATGCGAAAATGCCACTGTCTGTACATGCATACACACACACACACACACACACACACACACACACACACACACACACACACACACACACACACACACACACACACACACACACACACACACACACACACACACACACACACACACACACACACACACACCGAAACTGTGTGAGTAGACATGCCTTGTTTTTAGGGGGACTGTGCATGCCCTTCACGACTAATGGAGCAAACTCCCAGAGGCGCCAGTGCAGTCCTCATGCAGACCCTCAGCAAGTTGTAAAAAAAAAGACCGCCCACACCCCCTAACAAACAAACATAAATGTAGTTTTCTTCAATGAACACCCGTTTTCACATTGGATCCACGAATGAATCGCTTCTTTGATGTAAACAAGACAGGGCATTGCATGGAAGAGACGTTTAAAGGAGGCATTAACGGTGAAAACAATTCGTCTTTGCATCTGTGTTGAATTCCACACTCCATCTCAATGTATTTGCTGGGATCAATATGGACCTGATCGATAAGGATAGCCAGTGCATCTATCAATTATCCCGCCTCAGCACTCTCTCCCATTGGTCTCTCCCCTGCAGGAGAATGTGAGGGGTGTATTGTGAAGGACGGGGGGGGGGGGGGGGGGAGAGAGAGACAGTAAAGGGGGGTGGGTGTAGTAAAAAGACAGCTGCTATTTAAAAAAACGATTTCACTGTTAGCATTGTCACAGTGTTTCATTTCTTTTATGTGTGACGTCTGTTCCAAATGTGTCTTTTGATGACTCTTCCTTAACTTAGATTTTTAGGAAATATCACCGCGAGTGTCATTTATTTTAGAAAGATGTTATCACTAAAGAAAGATGGCAACATACAATTGCCTTTATTTGTTCTTTAGAGGTGTTATATAGCAATAGTGGGCCAATTTTAAAAACAGATGAAATCATATATAATACACAAATATTCATTATATATATATATATATATATATATATATATATATATATATATATATATATATATATATATATATATATATATATATATATATATATATATATATATATGTTTCCTAAACTTTGGGTAAGGAACCAAAAGTCCTCTGGGGATTTTACAGACAACACAGTGGATATAAAAAGTTGACACATTCCTTCTCAAATGCAATATTTTTGTGATATTTAAAAAAAGGAAGCCAAGACCATATCATTTCAGATCTCTAACTACCATTTATATGACCAATGAAAAATGCAACTAAATGGAATCAAAACAAATTTGAAGATGGGGAAATTGGGAAAACTGAGGAAATTGAGTTGCAGGGTGTGTGCACTTTTGCAACTCCATTTTCAAGTTTGTTGAGTGAGATGTGACTGTGTTCAGAACCAAGCACTCACATCTAAAGTCATCTTAAATAGGAGTCGTTACACACCTGTCATCCTTTAAATTGCTCACTGACCAATGATGAATTCCCAATCAAGTTTAGATGTTCTAGTAGGCTGAACGATTTGTATTTGTTTGGAACAGTTCATAATTCCTTCTAAGATTCACATTCAACATGAGGCAAAACAGCTCCAAAAGTCACCACTACCAACATACATTAAAAAAAAGTAGTATGAATAATAATCGATGAAAAGGTTTCTTCAGCTGTCATCTGTACTTCTTTGAAAGAAATAATCAGATTAGCTTCAAGAAGTAGTCTACTGCTCCCCCAACCTTATAGCAGGGAACCTATAAGAGCAGAGATCTGGCACCGCCACCTCTGTCCATTAGGGATATATATTGGGCCAGAGTTCCCAGCACAACTTAGTTTGCTGACAAACCTCTTCGTATGAGGATATCTGACATCTCCAATGAGGTACAGATGACGGCTAAAGAAACCTTTTTATCGAGCGAGAATCTACACAGACGTCTTAATAATAAGACATTTCATTCATAAGCGGCTTTTAACACTCTCAAGGACACGTATACAGTCACATGATAAGGTTTATTATTATTATTTACGTTGGTCTCCTTTTTTGGAAAAACAACAATTTGACGATTTATACCATCTATGTATCAATGGTGTCGATTAATTAAACCCACAAAATATTGTAATTTTTTCCCCATCCATGTTTACACAAAAATACTCCTTTTGTACATTTTTTTCCATACACAATGTTTACACATGTTTGTCTCTCTTTCATTTCCCTGTCACACTGTTGTAATTTCTCTGTCTACACACACACACACACAAGGTGAAAAAAGGCACACTTGCCTCATTTGCATACGAATGGCCAAGGCACGTTCCAGGGTGCTTAGGTCAGGACTCGCTGGACAAAAAAAAAGGTTCGAAGGAGGGGTGGTGGACATTATTTAGGGGAAGAATAAGAGGCCTTTATTCTGTGGACTTCACGCCTTACACACAACCGCCACACTCTAGCATTTAAAAAGTCACTGCCAAGTGTTGCCCTTATTCTATTAAAATAGTTACAGTCAAGTAACTTGATTTTATGACCTATTCAAAATCTTAGTAGCTTGAGTCACTAATGGTGCAAAACGAGTCTGCGGAGGCAAAACCCCCCTCCACCCCCGCCCTTCCGGCCTTTTTTGCCCTTCAGTTTAAGGACAGTTCAAGGTGGCGAACTTTCGCTGCCTCAACACATGGTTAATCACGTTCTTGTAGGCCCGAAACACAATTATTTCATCCAACCGCACCCAACTGTGGATCAATAGCGCAATCCACCATGGTGTCGATCACAACATGGATCTGAGAAGATCCCAACTGAGCTGATCACAAAATAAACAATCAGCACTTCTTCTTTTGGAGCCTTTACACTAATTGGATATGACGTATACATTTACTATGATGGATGCAAAAAAAAAGATCTATTAATAAATCTGAATGTAAGCTTGCGAGATGATCGATCGCTCCTCTTAAATAATTGATGGCGGCGGTGGTGAGGCATGGGAGTAAACGGCGAGGTTGCGGTTTGGGAGCCTGGTCGTTCGTTAAGCGCTCATGCAGCGAGCCAACGCGCGATGCAAGTAGAGAAAGAGACACGTCTGGCGTACAACCTTTCAAAGCCACTTGTGGGAAAGCCGAGTCGCTCATTTTACCGCAGGTCAAACCCTCGAGGCTGTTTCACGACATGTGATAATCTCGCTGATGGAACCCTCCGATGGCTGTTCGACTTCAAATTGGGAAGAGATCTCTAGGTGACAAAACTGGTGGTGCAATACAAAACGGACATGGAAGAATCTGCCATTGGTTTGCATTGGATTAGCCTTTATTAGTCTGGCAGTGGAAAATTTTACATTTCACAGCTGCAAAGTTATGAAAGGAAGAGGAAAGGCAAGAAAGAAGTAGAAAAACAAAATACAGGAGCTGCTGGAAAGGCAGCCACTCTCGCGGCGCCATCTTGAAGTCAAAACAACAAAAAACAACACAAAGACATACTCATTTTATCTTTAGCACTTTCTGCACCCTCTTTGTTGTATGAAGCAGTTCTAGATGAAAGAGGAAAGGATCAAAGCATCCTTTTCACCAGTGGATCAGGGATGTCACGGTGGAATGTGCATGTCTACTACAAGCTAAATGTCACTTTTGTACAGATGACGGCTGAAGAAACCTTCTCATCGATGGTCCACTCCTGTACGACTGAGAGCTTACACAGATACAAGCTAAATGGTGAAAGCAAACACGAAGCTGTAGCATCCATTGACGAAAAGAGATTGTCTCACATCTCCTTAATCCCCTTCAATTCCAAGCAGCGACAGTCCCACATACGCATCGGCGCTCTGCGCTGACTCTCCTTTCTTCTCATCGCGGGTTCCCCAAGCCATGCATTCATCCAGCCGTGTCCTATCGCACTGACATTTCCGCTGAATAAAGCGGGGCTGTGAAAATTCTGCCCATTACAGACACATAAAAGCACAATGGCCTCAGAGCTGTCCAGCGATGACAGTCAAATGGCACCGAAATTCTTCCCAATCAAAAACAGTGCTGGTATATTCATGCTGCTGAAAAGGCGCAACCAGTCAGCGGAGTCTCCTCCTTGATGAATGGCCAAAAATGCTGAATAACAATCCATATCTGTTCCACATTACGCACGAAAAGACAAAGTGACAAAAGAAAACACAAAAACAACAAAAAGAGCAAGGCTCCTGAGAGCACTTGCTGACGGCTGCCTACTCGGGCGCCATCTTGGACTTCCTTGGTCCCTTGACCCTGGAGACTCAAAATTTGATGAATGTTGACATAAAGGCGACAGTAGGAGTCCATCAGCTTGGATCGAGAACCAAATTTAGGTTCCAAACAGCCACATTTGTAATGAGGGCGCTTATAGGAGTGTGCATCTCTCCTATATCAAAGACAAAATAATATGGCACCGGATGCATCGAATGTGATATAATTCAAGAATGTTACATTTTCAGGTGACGGAGTCCATTAAAGGGTGATAGTGTAATGATTCAATTTAAATCAATTCAGTTCGATACAATAATTTAAAAAAATATAATAATACATTCTATTTATAAGATAAGGTATTTCGTCCAATGAGTTTCCTCTTTCGCAATTTGAACGCAATTGTCAGGGTGACGTTTTGCAGGTGGGTGGGGTGGGGCTAATTCCCATTAATTGGAAGTCAATTTGACATTTCATCACAGGATTGGGACTGGGATGGGATTTTTTTTCTGCGGGTGTGGGGTTCGAGGGTTGGCGAGGGTGGGATGCACTGTATTGTAACCCACTCCTGTTTATTAACAACTATAGGGGAGAATTTATAGCTTAACATGATTCAGATTTTGTCATGATCTGGTTGGCGACCAACGGGTGGCGCTGTCGGCCCCGCCTGCTGCCTCGCAGGTGCTGGTCGTTACAATCAGTGACACTTATAAGGACTCCCGGCACAACCATTCGGTGTCGGGTCATTGTTGATGAATGTTATTTGCAGTGTATGCTGTGCATGGGTTTGTTTCATCTTGCCAGACTTTTAATCTTGGTCTTTATTTTGAAACTTTGTATTTTTCTGTTTGAAAATGTTTGATATTTTAGATGCTGTTCCTGTTTACTTTATTTTAATACAATTTCTCAAATACAACCTGCTCCTCTCTCCTGTCTGCTTTTTGGGATCCACATTCATTTCTAAGCACCTTTGAACTCTCAAGGTCACTTTACAACCACAGGATCAGTTTTTCTGTGGGTGAGCTTTTAGTTTTACTCCCTGGTGCTTTCTACTATCTTTGTGACTGCTTTATTTCTTGTATATGATAGCTCACCATTTTAAGCTCTTTATTACAGCATCAGCTGTATTCAAAGCGCTATATAAGTTCTTTCATAACTTTGCTGCTGTGAAATGTATATTTCTCCACTGCGAGACTAATAAAGGCAAATCCAATCCAATCCAATCCAAATCAATATGGATTGTATTGTATTCTGAAAAATGGGATGTAAGAGCTGCACTTGTGGTGTACATGCTTGAAGCAACCAGCAGAGACACTATTGAGTCACGCTCATTTCATTCGCTACAGTTGAAGAAGCCATCATCTCAGCGACAACGTTAATTGTTATGAAACGGTTGAAGTTTAGTTGTACAGATGTACAGGTATGCAGTAGTATCTTAACTTATAGTATCTTTGAGATTCCAGCTGTCGCTTGTACAAATTCTGGGTCTTGAGTTTCATGTGCTATATGCGGGTCAGCAAACTACAAAATAAGGAGGTGTTTGGCAGATAGTGAATAATTTTTCAATGCGGAGTTTGAGTACTTGCCTCATACGGTTTATTAAGAGTCCTGCTTGAGGTTTGGGCACGGGAGACAAGTGCTTTGTATTCAACCAAATATTTTGTCTGCCTAAAGTCAAATAATGGTCATCTATAAGTGGGAAAAAGAAAACTAACTTGTGTTGATATTTCGGTCTTGTGGCCCTTTAAGCAACAAATAGATCAAAGTTTTTTTAGAAGTGTGGCAACACTGCTCATAAAATACAGTAAAGTCTCGTTATATCGATATCGGTTATATCGATAGTACTGCTTATTACGATACTATTTCTATGAACGCAAGGAGAAAATTTACATGCCGCAGGAGCGGATATATCGATTGTCCGGTTATATCGATATTTTTTCCGACTCCCGAGAATATCGATATAACAAGACTTTACTGTATTGGGATACATTGTTTGTGGCATCTTGGTCTAGGTCAGGGGTCGGCAACCTTTACGACTCAAAGAGCCATTTGGACCCATTTCCCACAGAAAAGAAAACAATGGGAGCCACAAAATCCTTTTGACATTTAAAATGAAGACAACACTGCATCTTTTCATCATCGTTTTTTACCTTTATATATGCATAAACAAACTATAGTGTGTTGCATTTATGAATCAATGAACTGTTACAGAGAAGCGAAATTACATTTGTGCACGCAACAAAAACATTTTAAACTCCGAAACAAAAAGACGTTTGGTTGAAGATTACTTTCAAATATAATACTCAATGTCTATTTGAAAAAAAAAGAATATTTTCAAAATGGCAAATACAATATTTATCACCTGGTTAATGTGATTTCTGCTCCTGCACCTCAGCGCACAGCCACTGCACATCAGGGCTGTATGACGTTACCTTCATCTTCACACAGGACTGGAAGCTGTCGTCTGACAGGCGTGAGCGATGTCTGTTTTTAAGGCGAACGAATCTGCCGACGCATCATTAAACGCTCTGTTTTCTTCAGACACTTTTTTTCTTAGATTTATCCATAGTTGGCCGACCTGGGGGTCGAAAAATTCAAGAAATCGTGCGCAATTTGGCGGTTGTGACCGGATATACGTCCACTGTCGCTGGTTATGACGTATATTATGAGCGACAAAAAAATTGAATACGTTTTATTTTGTATTATTTATAATCACCATAATCTTCAAATTTAGAATTACATTTTAAAAACGAACGAACTAAAATAATATACATTAAATTAAATACTCATTTATTTTCTAAAGCCGCAGGGAGCCGCAGCAGGGGGGTGAAAGAGCCGCATGCGGCTCCGGAGCCGCGGGTTGCCGACGTCTGGTCTAGGTACACATACTGCCAACGTCAAATGGACACGACATTGGTCAGGGACTTGGAATTATCCACAGTAGAAGGGAGTACATTAACTCATTCACTGCCATTCATGAATTTATTTGGGTATTGAAAATATGACGTAGAACGCCATTTCCAAATTTGTTCGGAATTTTCTATTTTCATGCTTGGGTGCCGATAAAGCGCTGGCCATGGCCTTTGGCAATGGACTCGGGCAATGTTTTTTTTTCCAAAAGGGAGCAGCATTTCCCTTTTTTCATGTTAGTGCTTTGTTACAGCTTCAGCTGTTGTTAAAACGCCAAATATGTATGCATTGCATTTTATTTTGGACAGCCACCCTTATTTCAAGCTCAACTAACTCCAGACCCATATAATTTAGCAAGTAACTATTTCTGATGAAAGAAGAGAGTCTAAGGTTTATAACACTGTATTGAATGTTTATGTAGTCCTGAATCTCAGTATTCTGTGGGTTCTGCAATTTGAGTAAAAATGACAACCACCCTGGCACTGAAGTGCACACACATTTGCACATTGTCTGGCAGTCAATGAGTTTTTAACATTTGCTTTTATTGTTGACATGTTGTGCCTTCCTCGCAATTCACACAAGAAATTTGATGCTATGAAAGAGATTAATGAAATCGATGATCAAGAATTCAGACCGACATGCTCGATTCATTGTCAACAGTTGTCCAAAGACTTTCAATTCAACACCAGCTAATATATTTTTTTTAAAAACCTTACTGTTTAACTGTTTTCAGTTTGTTTTTAAACGACAATATTGTTATAGTGGTGGAACACATTTTGGACAAATAATATCAATTTGAATATAGTTTTATCAGAATCAGAATCAGAATCATCTTTATTGCCAAGTATGTAGGACACACAAGGAATTTGTTTCCGGTAGAACACGCTGCACTAGTATCGTTGTCAAAAAAACTGCTAAGTGGCACTATACAGTTTCATTTTGGCTACTGTTGAAAGAGTTCAAAGAGTTAATGGCTTGGGGGAAGAAGCTGACAAATGTACTTAATTTTAGTGTCCCATTTGAAAGCGATGGGGACAGAAAGCACTGTTTTGAAAGGGGCTAAGAAATAAAATGTATTATTATTATTATTATGATGATGATGATGATGATGATGATGATGATGATGATGATGATGATGATGATGATGATGATGATGATGATGATGATTATATTATATTATTATTATTATTATTATTATTATTATTATTATTATTTGAATATGCTGAATTTAGAATTTAGAATTGAACCGACATTCTCCTTCTTGCAATACGCGTACGTGGGAGGCAAAGCCGGAAGTATACGCGTGGGATTCATGCTCCCTCTTGCTTGTGAGTGGCTCTTGCGGCCACACATTGTTCGTTAGGAAGCCGATGTGGCCAACCCTGAATATGTATCGATTTCCATTCCCTGACCTCTGCTTTCCATCCCTGGAGCCGAGCCACGCGCACCCCCCCCCCCCCTTCAACACCCCACCAATATCACGCCGACACCATTTCTCCATTAACCACCGCCTGCCGTTCAGGACATGACGCCAAAGAACATTCCAAGCTCTTTCTTCTTCTCCAAAGTTCACGAGCATTTAACTTATTCGTTTCGCATCCAACACCGATCTCGTGCACGGGGTCGTGCCTATTATTCAAAACTAACGCGATTCTAATCGAAAGTCGAAATAGTGTGCAGACGAGTCGAATTCGCACACGCTCTCTCCCACGTTCTCGCTCCAATTCGCCGACGCGCACGGACAATTACAAATGCAACAGAGGAGGTCTGGAACTCTGTACAGTCTCCCATACCGTCTCTTTTATTTCACATGATCAATTCCTACGCTACCCCCCTCACCACCTCGCGACCACCCCCACCCTCCCACCAAAGCGGATCGATGGAGAGAATGACCTTTAAATCAAATTGCTGCCAGAGTCAACCGAATGCACGCGGATAGCATCAAAAGGGTTAATGCCTTGCACACGCGCACACGCACTTCTTTCCCAGGCAAATATGCACAAAGACGAGATCATCACAATTCAATTTGATTATTGGTCCTTGTGGCGCACGGGTGATGTGCGCGTTTAAACAATCGTGAATCAGAATTGCAGTTAAAAACGCCCATGAATGCAAGAAGGGGTAAATTGAGATGGTTTGTGGAATTACAATTAAAACGCGCAATGCATGTTCTGTTATCCGAGGCGGGGATAGCCCCGAATTATTTAGCTGTCAGGCATGTATGGTGATAACCCGTGAAAGTATTAAATATTAACGCTTTTGCGTACATTTTACGGAGGATGCAGAAAACGGAGCGAAAATCAATGAGGTTCAGTGAGATTGCGAAAACGCGTATGTCATTTTGGGAATTTGTCACAATGCACACGCGCACACACACACACACACACACACACACACACACACACACACACACACACACACACACACACACACACACACACACACACACACACACACACACACACACACACACACACAAATAAATGTATTAATGTGGTGGAAGGTGTGGCCACTCTACGTGAACGCAATCGATGTATAGCAAATCAACATAAATATATCATTAGCCTGTTTTTAATTTCGCCATTTTTTAATCGAACACTTGTAATTTGAAATGTTAACTGTACCTAATGTTGTGGTCGAGGTGTTGTCCTGCTTATCTAGCACACTGACAGGCCACATCGTATATTAAAGGGCCGATAATGGCTTGCTTAATAGAAGAAAAGGATCCAATCCAATCGAGTGGTGCCAGTTTTCTAAAATGCAATTTCATCTGGTATTAAGTGTGGAAATCTCCAGAGAAGATTTAACGTTTATGCGCGCGCCTGCGTGTTTCAACACGAACCTTCAGAAATGTACAACTTGGGTCTGCACAATGACACTACAAAATAAAATATCCAAAACAGTACAAATGAGTAATTAATATTTGCCACGATGAACCTTGAAATCTTTTATTTTGAATCCGTCTTATTTACCATTAAATTATAATTTACTATCTTTGTTTTCACAAAACTAAATGACACATACACAGCAGGCAACAAAAAGAGCAAAATAAGCGTGAAATCGATTGAGATAGACATCGACAAAAACGCAGACATTTCGCGTTATTTAAATATAACAAGTAACCAGATGTTGTGTCACTAGTTTACCCATGCCTGATTTCTGTTAATTTATTTATTTATTAAACATCATTCATGTTTGCGAGACGAAAAAGATCAATTTTGATCTCTTATGATCATTTGAACACGTCAGCACATTTATTTTAAAAAAGCGACGGATTTTGTAACTGAATAAAAGTATGCGCGTCTTTTAGGGTATTTTTGCACAAGTAGAAAATATGATCACGTGAATACAGAGTGAATATGATTCGACAAAGTCCATGTGCAATTCGATTATTAATTTATTATTCATAGAAACACTGCACACTTTTGCAGCAACTCCAAAATAAAGGCAACTTCACCCACGCATCAACTTTTATAAAACTTCCTTAATTTCCAGAAGAACTTTGAGCCATCAAGACATGTTTTAATCTGAACCCGTAGTCACACATGCGTTCTTCAACCCGAATTTTCATCAGGCGTAGCTGCTTAAAAGAAATGAAGTGCACGAAATCAATGTTTAATCTCACATAAGACGCGAGTTGGAAACGAATGGCTGCAAGATGTGCAATTAAATCGGCGGTAATAGTCATAATCATCGCGCGTCTTAAAAACCAGACTCCCTCAACAACGCTCCAGTGCATTTAATTACTCGGGCGCCGATTGCGGCGCTCATTAGTGCATGCACCACAGGGCTAGTAAGGAAGTACAAACAACATAGAACACGCCCCCACACAAGTACACCTGAGTGCCGTTTCTAATATTGTGGCGACCTTATTTAACGACAAGCGCGCGTGGAGGAGTTGGACGAGCAATGCCTTGCAGGATGGCCAAGCAACAAATTGTGTCCCGTTATCAGTGCATTAACGCCAATTCGCACTCATTACACGCAGCCGCTATTGAGCTGCAAGGATTTTTCTTGGCCCGCCTTTTTGGCCTGCAGCCGGCACGTCTAGCTCACACACACACGAGAACACACACAATCCCGTGCACAACTCCACTTGGGTAAACTGCGTCCCATTCACGAATGGAAAAAAAGTAGGGGGGGGGGGGGGGGGGGGGAAAGAAGGGGAAAAATACACAGCTCTCCGAAATGGTGTGGAAATAAAATGTATCTGTAATCAATGATTCCCACTTGATCTTGGTTTCACTCCCAAGTGCATACTACTATCTTTGTCACTGAGATATATATATATATATATATATATATATATATATATATATATATATATATATATATATATATATATATATATATATATATATATATATATATATATATATATATATATATACACACACACACACACACACACACTTAAAGGACAACCGACGTCTCCGGACAAGTTGTGTCCATAATTTGTAAAATGGATTCAAATTCAAATGACTTCTACTGAGCGTATTTTACAAAGATTCCACCGCATATAGCTATATTTTTTGTTTTAAGACTCACGCTGAATATTCCAGAAGTCTTGTTTTTGAGTTGGTGACGAGTCCGTATGTGACGTCACTGATTGAAAGCCCCTGACTGAAAAAAGGACACATTGTAGCAGTTCTTCCATCACGTCAATGCATTTTGCTGTGCTTGTTTGGTCTGAAAACGTTGTGTTGCACCAAAAAGACCCAGAAGAGGGTGACCAAGATCCATATAACGAATTTATCAGCCGGTGGAAACGGGCTGATTAATTCCTCACAGGGGGTTGGTCGCCCTCTGGCGGCTTTTGGGTGCAACACGAGGTCCCCAGACCAAACAACCCAGCAAAATACATTGACGTGATGGAAGGACAATGCGTCAATGCGTCCTTTTCACGGTCAGCAGGCGGTCCTTTTCTGACCTCGCGTGAGGACTCGTCACCAACTCAAAAACAAGACTTCCTGAATGTTCAGCCGCAAGTCTTAAAACGTAAAATATAGCTATATGCGGTGGAATCTTATTAAAATACGCTCAGTCATTTGAAGTGATTTTACAAATTATGGACACAACTTGTCTGGGGACTTCGGTTGTCCTTTAAGGAAGGAAAAAGGATGCCCATTTCAAGGTAAGATCAAAGCACTGTCATCAAATGGTAATACTTTATTGAACTGTTATTCTGCCGATGTCCCATTTTATATTTGCGTTAGTGGTGAATGAACGCTGGCGCGTTATGCTACCGCTGCTCACCCGCAGAAAAACATCTTAGAACTTGTGACAGCAAAGTGTCATTGAGCGTTTTGAAAAGCTCTTATAAACATAAATTCTTCTTCTTATTATTATTATTAAATATGGGGAGAGAGAGCGATTCGGTTGGCTGGAGGGGAGAGGTTTTAAAAAAGGAAGAAAAAAAGGAGAACAAGTGAATTTGCTAAGCTGAACTGCTCATGAGTTGTATGGAGGGAGTACCTCGAGATGAGAGTTTAATTCCATGACCATGCTTGCATTACAAATGATCAATTACCATTGAAAACGGGACCATGGTGGTGGGCAACGGGTTAACACGTTTGACTCACAGTGTAGAGGTGCGAAATTTGATCCTGGCACCAGCCTTCCTGTATGGGATTTGCATATTCTCCTCGTGCCTTTGTGGCTTTTCTCTGGGTACTCCGGTTTCCACCCACATTCCCAAAACATTCCCAAAACATACACGTTAATGGAACACTCAAAAACGGTCCCAAGGTGTGATTGTGAGCACAGATGGTTTTTCATCTCAGTGTGCCCAGGGATTGGCTGGCGACCGGTTCTGGGTGTATCTTGCCAACTGCCCAAAGACCGTTGGAATCGGTTCTCGCACGCCTGCAATCCTCGTGAGGGTAAGAGGATTGAAAATGGCTCAATGGATAAAAAAAAAAAAAACTAGTGGTATATTTCCACCCCCCCCCCCCCACCAAATTATTTGAAACATGCAAATAAACATCTAACAGACTAAATGTTTTATTCATAATACAAGGGTTGGAAGCGGAAAAATCAACAAATAAACAAACAAATAAATACGATACATAAAAACGAAAAATAAATATTGGGTAAAAAAAAATCTGAAACTCGGCGATTTCCCCCCAAAACCAGAAAATCAGTGTGCAATGACGGTGAATGGTAGATGTCAATTTTGCTCTCGCTATCTATCGCGGCGGAGCTCTGAATTTTGATACTACGGTAACTGTATTGTGTGAGGTGGTCGTGAGTAGGTAGATAATCTTATATGACATATATTTTATTTTCAACATTTCCTCCAGTACAATTTTGATTTAACCTTTATGCAATGCGTTTTATTTGTGAAGTCACTGTCTATTTTCTTCATTCATATTTTTAAGAGATATAAAAATGATATTTGGAGTCAGAAGATGATTAGTAATATTTTCCGATATTCCAATAATGTATGCAGGTTTGACTGATTGGCAGATTTTGAGTTTTATATGCGATTATTTTGCTCCCATTTCCTTGTCTATCTTCCATGAATCTCCACCCACTACTCCTCCGGGTCATAATTAATTGGACGAAGTGAATTTCACACACGAATTATTCACGAATCCATCGATCGATTATTGATCAGCCATGTGCCTTTCTCTTAACCTCGCTCGGTTTGTCGCTGGGAAGAGGAATATTAATGCCTTGGTCGTGGTGTGTTTGTGTGTCTGTGAGGGGGCGGAAGGAAGGGGGGGGGGGGGTTTACGGGGCTTAATTTTAAACAATAAGATTAATGCTAAAAAGATTCCCGCAAGACTCCATAAATCGCCGCTTATTTCCCCATGCATGATATCGTGTTATAAAGATAAATGTATTCCGCAAAAACATGTCGCCCGAGGGATAAGCCGCCGTTTCTGACAAGTCCCCCCGGGGCCGAGGGCGCAGCGGGGAAGCATTGCAACGCTACAAATGTGCGCTCTTGTCCCGGCTGCTTCTTTGTGTACGTCCGCCCCCTCTGCTCGGTGGTGCCCACTGGAGCTCTAAAAGCTGCAATGATCGATTTTCCCCCACTCCCCCACCCCCTTTCTACGCCGAGTTTGGTTCAGTAATCAGGCCCCCCTTCCTCACTGGATCGATCGTTATTGATTAGTAAATCCAGCGCCTGTAGCAAAGGCAACGCATCGTGCCCCCCCCCCCGCCCCTGCTTCCAAAGAACGGCCGAGGCGAGAGCGACACCCGGCGGATGAAAGGTCGAGTGGCAAACCGAGCACGACCAGGCAGGATAGTTGTTTGGCTGACACTCGTTGAACGCACGCACGCACGCACGCACGCGCATACAGACTACTTTATGTATTGCATCTATACTATAAACATATTTTATACACATACGTACACCTATAATAAACGTCTCTTTTGAAACAAGAATATGCCCAAAATATAAGGTCATGGATTGACATTTTTAAATATTTAAACATATATTTTTTGCAATTATATATCTTCTTCTTTTCCTTTCGGCTTTTCCCTCCAGGGATCGCCACAGCGAATCAATGTCCGTCATCTAACCCGGTTTTGTGCATCCTCTTTTCTCGCACCAGCTATATTCATGTCCTCTTTGACACCATCCATAAACCTCCTCTTCGGTCTTCCTCTCGGTCTCCTGCCTGGCAGTTCAAGATTCAGCATCCTTCTCCCGATATAGTCGCTGTCCTTCCTCTGGACATGTCCAAACCATCTCAGTCTGGCCTCTCTGACTTTCTCTCCAAAGCCTCTAATATGAGTTGTCCCTCTAATATTCTCATTCCTGATCCTATCCAACCTGGTCACTCCCAAAGAAAACCTCAACATCTTCAGCTCTGCTTCCTGTCTTTTCTTCAGTGGCACTGTTTCCAGTCCAAACATCATGGCGGGTCTCATCGCCGTTTTATACACTTTTCCTTTCATCCTAGCTGAAACCCTTCTATCACACATCACACCTGACATTTTTCTCCAGCCGCTCCAGCCTGCCTGGACACGCTTCTTCACCTTTTTTCCACACTCTCCATTGCTCTGGACAGTTGACCCCAAGTACTTAAAATCCTCCACCTTCTTTATGGCTTCTCCCTGTAGCATCAGTCTTGCACTTGGATCCCTCTCATTCACACACATATATTCCGTCTTGCTGCGACTGATCTTCATTCCTCTCCTTTCCAGGGCATATCTCCACATCTCTAGTTTCTCCGCCACCTTTTCCCTGTTCTCGCTACAGATCACAATGTCATCTGCAAACATCATGGTCCAAGGAGATTCTTGTCTAACATCGTCCGTCAGCCTGTCCATCACCATAGCAAACAAGAAGGGGCTCAGAGCTGACCACTGGTGGAGTCCCACCTCCACGTTGAATTCCTCCGTCACACCGATAGCATACCTCACAACTGCCTTAGAGTCATGATACAAGTCCTGCATGACTGGCATACTTTTCTGTCACTCCAGACTTCCTCATGCAATGCCACAGCTCTTCTCTGGGCACCCTGGAAACAATGCAATTCCTTCTGACTTTCTCTGTACTTCTCCATCAGAATTTTTAAAGCAAACACTGCATCTGTCGTACTCTTTTTTGGCATGAAGCTTTACTGCTGCTCACAAATGTTCACTTCTGGTCTTAGTCTAGCTTCAACTACTCTTTCCCATGGTTTCATTGTATGGCTCATCAACTTTATTTCTCTGTAGTTACTACAACTCTGCACATCTCCTTTGTTCTTAAAAATGGGCACGAGTACACTTCATCTCCATTCTTCAGGCATCTGTTCACCATCGAAGATCTTGTTGAATAACCCAGTCCGGAACACCACCACCACCTCATTCGTGCACTCGTGTTTTGGAAAGCAGGCAGGGTGCAGGCAAAATGTAATTCAATCACTTGAACACATTTTCGCAATATCATACTTCTTCTTTTCCTTTCGGCTTTTCCCTTCAAGGGGTCGCCACATCAAATCAGTGTCCTCCATCTTTAGAGGTTACTATCAACTATCAACAAAAATTCAATTCTTAAAATTTAAATGTGCACCAATATGGATTTTTTCTCCTTTCCAAATACATCCTGTAGGAAAATGTTTAAATGCATTCACAGTTTGCATTTGTGCAATCTCTCCTCTTTCTTGGAAGACGAAAGTGTTTTCTGGTACTTACAGCAACAATAGAGGAAAGATTTAGCATGCCACAAGTATGCGTGATTATCTTTTATTCGTCTTTTTTAATATACGCATTCACTCATGATGAAAGCCCATTTTTCTGTTGTTTTTCACTGATGCACCATCATCTTTTGGGTTTCCTTCCAGCATATTGCGCAATCTCTGTCTCGTCACCCCGCTCGCTCTCCCGTGAGTTTCCCCATGATTGATTTCCACCTCTCGTCCAAAGTTGTTGATATAGGACTTAGAAAGGAATTCACTCGATCTCTCCACCGTAATGATCTGCCTTGTCGTCATTTACAAAGTTGTTTGAAGTGGTGTGGAAAATACAATAATGATGTTCGCGGTGAGAGTATTTCTCACAATGAAGAACGGTTGGGTAGAAACAAAACATGACATGAATGCAGGAGTTTAGCGGTATTAAAAAAACTGGTCATCATGTGCGTATGTGGAACTGTCGCGGCTTGGAATTGAAGCGGATTTACGTGGGACATGATATGTGAGAAAATCTCTTTTGGTGAATGGATGCTACAGCTTCGTGTTTGCCTTCAACATTTAGCTTATAGCAGACATGCTTATTCCATCATGACATCCCTGATCCACTGGTGAAGAGGACGCTTTGATCCTCTCCTCTTTCATCTAAAGTCCAGTCAAAGTCAGCTTTATTGTCAAATATGCTAATATCTAGAACTGCTACATGTAACAAAGAGGGTACAGAAAGTACTTAAGAATGAATGACTCTCTATGTCTTTGTGTTCTCATATTATTTATTTAGCTTATTTTGTTCTTTTGAACTCAAGATGGCGCCGCGAGAATGGCTGCCTTTCCAGCTGCTCCTGCATTTTGTTTTTCTATTTTTTCTTTTCTTTCCTCTGCCTTTCATAACTGTGCTGCTGTGAAATGTAAATTTCTCGACTGCAAGACTAATAAAGGTAAATCCAATTCAATCCCATCCAATTATTTTGGTGGTAGAAAAAGGTGTCAACCTCCATTGGCCTTTCAAATACGACAGTAGAAAATTGCCGATTTAGTCACACAAGGTTTTTTTGAATGGTAAAAGAAGCATAAGACTATATCTGATATTATTTCTGCAAGTTTAGCAAATCATGTGCGAAAGCTAATCATGTACTGGGTACTTGTAGGTTCTCGTACCATAATTGGGGCACAGTACTTTCAATATTTTTGCCACGTTTGTGAGAATTATTTTCCACTGACTGAAATCAAGGTTGAAAATGTGGGCCATAATTACCACAAAGAATAGTTGGTGCAAACCAGTGGTGGGCTGTCAGGGCCTGCAAGGCCTTCTCTGCTGGCCTAAAAAAATTCTGGAACACAAACTAATGTGAATTATATTTTGTCCATGAATTCTTATTAAATAATTCCAAATTGTATTTCAGCTTCGTTTAATTCATTTTCCCCTGTTGTGCTGCTTTCAGATGTGTTTTCGTAATAAAGCATTTAACCAATCACATTTCAGCCATCATTTGGTGTCAGAAATCTACCTGGACCCCTTCACAATCAGTTTGGCGGGCCCTTTGGCATCAAATGTGTTGATCAAACTGTTGCTTTAACCAATCAGATTTTGAGTTGTCAACCCAAGGCCTGCTGGAAGACGCTGGCAATGTCAGAGGTTTTGCAAACTGTGATTGGCTAGTCACATAATTGGATAGTCATTTGCTAATCATAGCATACTGGCCAGAGCTAGCACACTGTTTCTGTCGTGAACTGCAGATTTAATGTTAGAGCCATTTTCAAGACGGACTTTTCAAGAATAGATGGACATCCTTCAGAAAGGTTGGACATCTTCGAAGCTTGCAAAAATTGCAAATGATATTGCAATTTTATGAGGTTATCATGAATCCACACATTCATAGAAAAAGTTCGAACAGTTTAATGAATGTATTTCACAAGTTCTTTATTGGCCAACGACACTCTCCGGTGGATTGATTCAGACGGAGCACGACTGAAGGCTTCGGAGTGACATGCGTGCAAAAAAAATCGATATCCAAAACCCAACTTCATCAAAGCCACAAAACTACGATTTCATATGTAGCATCACCCAACATGTCCCTGATTACTTTAACATCACGAGGATGTCTATAAATTATTATTTCGAATACCTGTGAACGACGAGGAAGAGACGAGACAAAATGTGGATTACTCAGCCTTACTCAGCGGCAGTGATTTATTACTGACTTCGCATGCGTGAGCTGAGCCTACGTTGTCTTCCTCAGTTCCATTCACCGGCGTGTGGCGCCCTCTACTGACTTGGTAGTCTAATAATAATAACCATACAGAAATGGAGAATAAACATACAGCAATTGAGGTCATTTCTAAACCCCTACACAGGGCCCGTCATTGGTGCAAACACAACAAATGTTTGTGGCTAAAAGAACACAAGAATGAAGCCAGATGGTAAAAGGAATACACGATGGGGCACTTTTTCCTCCAGCCGCAACTAGAATTGGACAAGATGGAGAAAAATTCTGAACGGTTGGAAATAGTGTGTCTATATGTGTGTGCGTTCAGTCCTGTATACATAAATACATACTGTAGCTGCCGTGTCGATGTGCAACGTGAATATGATGGATGAGCCTGTGTGCAGGTTAGACGTCTGTCGTAAACAGATTGGACTGCAATGGCTGATCAATGGGCTCTGTTCCACTGTAATTAGACACACAGCGCCACTGCTTGACTCCAGCCACTTCAGCACAATCACCCCGCGCCCCCATGCTCCCCACCATTAAGTCACCAAACACACATACAAAAGTTGACCAAATTCCATCTTTACATGCACCAGGATGCAACGAGAGTGTGATCGAAGATGACGTTTAGACAATGGCGGCGAGTGCAGGTGGAGAGACCACACGTGGACGACATCTTTGTCTCTTATTCTTTCCCCTTGACACCCCATTTTACCTTCTAATTTAAACCGGGACAGCGGGGAAGCCGAATTTGGACGCGCAGCCCGTTTAGCCGGGCTTCGATCCCTTGGTCGGCGGGGGACCGGTGGTGGCCAACATTCCCGTTCACCTGCATGCCAATGGCCGACTGCAGCCCCCTCACCACTACCCACAATGCACCACTCTATTAACTATTAATCCTTCTCTGCTTTCCGCCGACTCCCGAGCGTCAAACGAACGTTTTGAAATGTGCTTGGTGCACGGGGAAGAGGAGCCAGTTCCAAGTGTTCATGTTAAGGGAAGGGGAGGGGTGGAAGGTTGGGTTATAAATACCCTCTCAGAGCCCAGTCGAGTGGGCTCCGTTTCAAGTAGCAGACTGTAGACCTGCTCGGGGTGGGTAGCGGGGGATCGTCTGACCCCAGTCCCAGAAGAGAGACCCACCCACCTCCCCGCACCACCCATTCCACTGCCGGTGCCTACAGCAAAGTGGGTCAATATCTTGCTTTTCTCCTCTGTTAGCCAGCCCCTCTTTGTACCCCTCTACCCCTCCTTTCGTTTCTAATTTTCTGAAAAACAGATAAAATCTCCACAATCTTTTCTTAGCTCTCATTTTAAATCACACAATGCTTAATTTTGTGCGACGCTCATTCGGGTCGCCCGCTGTGACTCAAACTGCATTAATATTGAATCAAACAGTAGCAAAAAAAACTCCCTGTGTCCACACCCACTCTCTTTTTACCCCCCACTCCCCACCAACCCCAAGCAGCCTGACTCCTTGTCTGCACTCGGCAGGATGGAAAGAATATTCCCACTGGGCAGGGCACATGGATTTGCTTTAAATCAACCTTTATAGGTGATAAGAGTGGAGTTGGAGAAGCTCTTCTGACCAGCAGATGGACTACTTTACAAGCCGTGTTGCTTTAAAACCAGTAGCCAGAAAGCAACATCATTTTGTCATGTGATTTTATTTCGGCGAACAGCATGATTTTGTTGAGTAGAAATTCTGGGGCCTTTTCGTAACTACTTTATTTAAACCGGACACAAAATTGTGCCTCAAATAATTATTTGTTAATATTTGAACATGTTTTTGCTCGTTTATGGCTTATTGTTAACTTAGCAAAATATTTGACGGCTTTTATTGACACGTTTGGAATCTTTTTTTTTAAGTACTTGTTTTTCTGCCATGGGTGGAGCTTTGACGTATACTCTACATGGTCAATGGGGTTATGGTTAGGGGTTCAAACATTTCAAATGTATTTTGAACGTGTGCTTTGGATGGTTGTCCCATTGGAGTACCGTAATTTCCAGACTATAAACCGCGACTTTTGTCACAAGCTTTCAACTCTGCGGTTGATGCAACGATGCGGCCAATGTATGCATTTTTTTTCCTAACGGCCGCCATGGGGCGCTCGAGCACTTAAGGTAAGAGTGAGACACGGTGAATATATGTGCCGAGGAAGACGCACGTTAATGTAACTACGGTAACTACGTGTATGAATCATGCATTTAAAGTGGCCGTCCGAGTTGAATCTGAGGCTTGGATAACCAGCGGCGAGAAAACGTTTGGCAAAACTGGCCGTATGCGAAGAGGAACTTTTGCTAACGTGTTTCTTCCGTGTTTCAGTGACTTGGTATGTTTTTGTACCCAGACCTGTTGGCAAGTGCGAACGTGTTGCTGCCTTGGCTCACTTGTACCGGCGTGTTTTTTACCAGCCCGGTTCAGGCTGTGTTACTACCTTAATGCACGTTGTGTTGCTGCCGCGCAACAGGCACTGTTTTGAAACAAAAGTTAAGGTATATTATTAAAACTCTGAAAACATTTTCTGTGTCCCATCTTTCTTATAAATATGCGGTTTATAGTCGGGTGCGGTTTATGTATGTACAAAATGGCTTGTCCTTTAAAAATGTACTGGGTGCGGCTTATCATCAGGTGCGCTCTGTAGTCCGGAAATTGCGGTAATCAAGTTTCAGTTCTTAGTATCAGTATTTGGGAGTTGACCAACTTTCAGGTAAAATCTATTTTCTTGGAAATAAACCCCCAAAACAATCACATTTGAGGGAGAAAAATATTAAGAAAAAAATCCTGAAAAAAAAAAACCAAAAAACAAAAACAAAAAACCCCCACATTTTTTTCAGGTAACCCACTTTTGCATACTTACCTTGCCTCGTGTTCTTTTCCCCTCTCTGCCTCTCACTTTCATCCCTATCCCTCCCACTGCTGCCATCCACGCCAAGCCTGCAAGCGCAAAGAACAGGAGCAACACAAAGATCGCAACACCGCACCAAAGAAGCAGCGCTTGGTCTTCACCGACCTGCAGCGCCGCACGCTCATCGCCATCTTCAAGGAGAACAAGCGGCCATCCAAAGAAATGCAGATCACCATCTCCCAGCAGCTCGGCCTGGAGCTCAGCACCGTCAGCAATTTCTTCATGAACGCACGCCGCCGCTGCGTGGACCGTTGGCATGACGACCACGGCGCCAGCCCGGGGCAGCCGGGCACCTCCGCCACCAACTTCTCCAAGGCCTGAAAGGAAGGGGGAGGGCAATCCAGGCCTGGGCGAGTAGGCGTAGCAAACTGGCAATGAGAGCCCCCTCCATTCGGGCCTGGACTGTCCTATGCCCCCGGGCACACACACACGCACACACACACACACACACACACACACACACACACACACACACACACACACACACACACAAATAACAAACAAAAAAAATCCTTCGTGCCATGCAATCATTTTTTTGTCAGTCAAAAATGTCAAGCTCTAAAAAGGGGGTGGGGAGGGTGAGGTCAGGTCCACTTACTTACACAAAGACAATCATTGTTTTTTTAAGAAAAGCATCATTAAGTCGTCGAAGTAAAGAAACACCAAATATTTTTTTTGTATTTGTTGTTGGACATTGAACAGTACTGGGCACAACCAACATAGCCACCGATCCTGATAGTCCCCCGGTCCTCCACATTCACTACACGCCATCTCTCTACGGAAGAACGGCAATAAATCTGACACAACAGCACATCGCCTTACTATCCGATCCCGACGCTACACAGACAACGTCATCCTCCCCCAAAAAATAACATAAAGGCCCTCCAATTCTCTGGCCTCGGCAATACCTCCCCCACTTCTCATCACGCAGCTAAAAGGTATTCCCCAATGGCCGGCCATCTCACAAAACAGCTCCGCCTGATCACATGGCCAACTAATGAATTGGAAAAAAAAAAAAGAATCGATACAGACAGAGCGAGCGGGGGCCTCGACCTCTCCCTCAATGTGAAAATTAAGATGCTCGGCAGCAGGTCTTCCAGGTCCTGGTCCATATATTTTTTTTGCACAGATGTTGGAGGGCCTGCCATTATAAAGCCTGAGCCCAGAGTGCTTTAACCACAACCGCAGGCGAGGCCTAGCGACACATCTGAGACCAGCTCTTTGTTCCTGCGAGAGTTTTTTGTTTTTTCCGCCCTCCTCTGGTCGATATTCCGGAGGCGACGGCTAAGTGACAAAAACACGCTCAGGCATCCGTCCGGTTTCTATAGGGAGAGTAAAAGGAGCACCCAGTGGTGATGGTGACACAAAAGGCCCCCACCCATATAACAGCAGCACAGATCCAGCAGAGCCACAGTGCGCCCTGCCGGCAAAAGCAAAGAGGATAGAGGCTCAACAAATTGATCAATAAGCAACCATTACCCTATTGTTGCTTTTCAGCCAAAGCCGGAAAAGAAATGGGGTGTGGGGGTGGGTGGTTCAAACCCAAGCAGAAAATTGCAGGGATCAAGAAAAGACACACAAACCAAAAAGTTTGAATGCTTTACAAATAAAGCAGGAGAGGCATAGGTACAAAATACAAAAGGCGGTGCGGCGGTAGTTTCATTTGATATTTTGGGAGGCGTTGTTTTTTTTTGTGTCTTTCCATTCAAAGAAGTATTTGGGCCACACTAAAAGAGGAAAAAAAATAATCACACCACAAATAAAAATCAAAATGGAAGAAAGTCCGTAATGTCTAGCAGCAGGCAATTCCAACGGATTGCTCTTCTGAAATTAGATAGAAAATGTCAAATTCAAATCCTGGAACATCATATACAATTTTCTTCCCTTCATTTTTTTTGGGTGGACAATCATGTAAAATGAGCTTTTTTTGTAAAAAAATAAAAAATAAAAAACGGTTCATCAAATTAATTATTTCAAAAGATTTTCATTTACAATCAATAAAAAGTATTTCCAGACATATTTCCAGTGTCAGGAAAAAGAACTTAAATTAGATTCTCCAAAAATATAACTTAACTCATTCACTGCCAGATTTGCAAAAATGTGTCCACTCCAGTGCCAGGGTTTTTGTCAATGTCACTTGAATTCCAGGACCCACAGAATATTGAGTTTTAGGACTACATAAACATTCAATACCGTTAGAAAACTTAGAGTCTCTTCTTTCATCAGAAAAAAAGAGTTAATTCCTGAATTATATGGATCTGGAGTAATATGAGCTTGAAATGAGGGTGGATATCCAAAATACAATGAAATACATATTGGTTTATATAGTGCTTGAATAACAGCTGAAGCGGGAACAAAGCGCTACCATGGAAAAAAGAGAAACGCTGCCCCCTGGTGGAAAAGTTAAAAAAAAACATTGCCAGAGGCCATGGCCAACGCTTTATCGGCACTCAAGCATGAAAAACCAAAACCCGAAAAAAAAATTGGGAATGCCGCTCTGTCATATTTTCAATTCCCGAATAAATTTGTGAATGGCTGTGAATGAGTTAAAGGTCTATAGTACATAAAAAGTACATTTTCTCACATTCCTTGAAACAGTTCATGATTCTTAGCTGTATTTTATTTCAGTGTAATCTGTCAAAAGAAACAGTACACTGAACTCTGATTTGATACACAAAAAAACAACAACCATGTCAAAGGAAAAACAACCAAAGACAGAGGCCCTGAGATAAGAAGTTGGATTTGTCACACACAAAAAAATATTTTGTGTCATCTTAACACAAATAAAGCAGTTTTCTGGACAGACATCGGACGTCTACAACGTTCGTAACGGCTGCCCCCAAAAGGGTTTATTAAAAAAAAGACGCACTGTCATTTTATTTTATCTATTCAAATTTTAACCAAAAAAATCACATACCTTCCCTGACATTCTGTTCCTCCCACGCTGTATCACTTCACCACTTACATAAATACACACAAAAGGAGTTAGCTATAGCCAAAAATGTGACAAGATTTTTTTGTGCCAATGCTCTACTGCCTTACTTCCAATCAGACAACACGGTCGTTGGCTCACACACAGGTGACAAGAATGCGTGTGCGTCACAGCAATCAACAATCAGCTTGATTTATTTTTGTTTTCGAATTAGGATGGAAAGACTAACCTCAAAAGACGATACACATGAGCCGTGTGTATGTGCGTGTTGAAAATAATCCAGAAAGTCGCTCATTGTTTGGTTTTTCCTACCTCCCCTTCACCCTTTCCTCTCTAAAACGATGCGGGTATTCAATTCGTACCATAGACACAAAGTTTCTATTTCTTGTTACTATTGTGCTCTGTTGTGCATAAAGTAAGGCACCTTGTTGATAAATCAAAAACAAAAAAACAAAAAAAGAGGTAAGACTTTGTAAAAGTGTGACGTGGCTATGGAAGGACGTTTGTTTTGGTTTTATTTTGGCATTCAGATGGACTCTGAGGATACATTTACCCCAAGGAAAAGCAAACTCAGAACTGATGGAGAAAAAAAATACTTTTTGGGCCATCTTCATGTCGGAATTGTGGTACTTTTTTTGTGCCCTTCAATAGAAAGGGACCACGAAAAATGACCTTTGAGGGGGTGGAGGGTGATTGTTTTAAAGCTCGGGACATTTCAGCATATAGTCTTAAGACGCAACTGTAGCATTTCCTACAATGTAGTCAAGAGTAGTGAAGAGTTTGGATGCAGGAGTTTAACACACAAAAAACGTCATCTTGCTGTAAGCCAGGGGTGTCAAAAGTCGGTCCTCGAGGGCCGCCGTCCTGCCTGTTTTCCTGCTCTCCCAGGAGCAACACACCTGATTCAAATGATCAGCTCATCAGCCAGCTCTGAAGCAGCATCAAAATGGTCCTGATGATTTGAATCAGGTGCGTTGCTCCTGGTAGAGCTGGAAAACAGGCAGGACGGCGGCCCTCGAGGACCGACTTTGGACACCCCTGCTGTAAGCAGTGAATTAAGACAGCTAAGAAAAGAACTACGAGCAGACAAGAGTACCAAAAAATGTTGAAGGGGAGCGGGGGTGAATAAATGACGAATCAGCTCTTGTGCTGACAAAAAAAAACGTTTGTAGTGAGAAAACCAATGATGGCTACCTCACTGAGCTGAGTGGTTTGTGAAACCGCCACGAATACCAAAGATATTGCAGGCTACCGCTCTCAAAAACTGCCTAGGGGGGTGGGGGGCACCCAAACACACACACACGACGACAACGACGACACGTGTTGGTCAGCGCAGTCAGACTGCAGCTAGCCAAGTTACGAGGAGGTTGGCTAGCTCGCGGGACAGAGTTGAGTGCCTTTTCCCTTCAACCACGGGTGGGACTGCACCGGACACACAAACCCATACAACGTTCACACACACGGACACGCGTAGGTGGGTAGCAAGCCCCCCTCCCTGACATACTCCCCCACGTCGTCCTCGCACGAAACAATGCGCCTATAATTGGGAAAGGGGGGGGGGAGGGGGCATGAGAGACGAACACAGGCTTACGTCAGCATTTTTCTCCCGTATTGACTTTCCATCTTGATACACTAGAATACAAGCACTTTATCATGTAGAAAGTCGATAAAACAATCTCTATATACCATTTGTTTCAATCGAAATTATGTTAGCTCTTTCGGCTGTCACACTTTTTTGGTTTTTTTTTTAGACTTTTGCTGAGCCCCTCCCGCCTGGTAAGCTTCTCTGACTTTTTTTTTGACGGGAGAGGGTCTTTTACTTTTTTTTGCCTCTCTAGCATCAGAAATATTTTTGTGTAACAGAGACAGAGGGAGGCAAAAAAAGGCAAGAGGTGCCGGTCGCCCAGAGGGCTTTTGTACTTGTTATCTTTGCTCATCATCTCACTCCACTTGTGCAAGCACAGAGGCTGCACTGTTAAAAGTGTGGAAGACTTACAAAAAACAGCCAAACAGCCTCTCCTCCCACCTTTGACCTTGGCCATCCATACCCCCCCCCCTCAACCCCCCTGGGCGAGCGCTAAGAGCCGGTAGTTTGGTGTGTTTTTGACAATTAATTCTGAAATACCTCAAAAACCTTTCATGTAAACTTTATGTAATTTAAAAACTGAAAATAATACTGCTAATGATAAACGATGATAATGAAACTATGATAGTTAGTTTTGGAACTTGTGACTTGAAGCTTTATACTGTTAAAAAAAACAACAAACAAGAAAGACTTTCTTTTGCTTTTTTTCTCCTTGTACGTTTGCTGTTTTTTGCTACGGCATGTACTTGTTTTTCATAAAAAGGAAAAGACATGGTGAATGTGTAAAATCTGTGAAGGGCCACAAAAGAGACAGAAGAGAAGATATTTTTTCCAAGCCATGTTAGAAGGCAAAACATAGGAAGAAAAAGAAGCAAAATTCGGCACTTATAGACTTCATTTTCACGCGTCGGACCACTTTCTTCACTTCCCGCTGTCCTACTTTAAAGATAGCACAAAAAGTTTGTATTTTTTTTTTTGGGGGGGGGGGGGGGGATGCGAGTATACTATTTTTTGTTTGCAATAATGCTATTGAGGAAAACAGTACATTGTGGTTGGAGGCCACGTTTCTCAAATGTATTTGTCAGGAATATGCATTTTCCTCACTTTTTTTCTACACGTCACAACTTTGCTAAGCTGTTAGACGTCAGAGTCTTTGAAAGAAGCAGGAAGTGTCAAAGACACAATTACTGACTTTCTGTTCCGCATGCTCTACGCCTTCTTTATTTACTATGATGACAATTGTAACTCAAACAACTGCACAGTCCACTGATGAGCAAATACCGACAACGGAAGTGAATAAGACGGCACCAAAGTGGTCTACCACACTCGTGAAAAGGTCCTTTGACCAACCAAATCGATAACAAACCAAAGGAGTACGTCTCACACTTATTAGCTTTCTTCTGTCCCTTAAGTTGTCTTTTCTCTCGGGTGGGCTCGGAAATACTTTGGCGGGTGTGTTCAAGTGCTCCTGATGTTCTCAGAGAATAACAAAGACCAACACCTTTAGTTAAAAAGGTGGGCTTTTTTGTTGTTGTTTTTTGTGCATGGATATTGTATAACTGTATAGAAACCAACAGGAATGACCTGTGATTTTGTGTGGGAGGAGGGGAAAATAAAGGAAAAAAAACCTGGGAGGGAATGGGGGGTGGGGTAGGGTATTTTGGTTAGCTTAAAAAAACTGAAAACAGACAAAGATTTGGGTTTTTAGCATTGAAGGGTGGGTGGGGGCGCATTTTTAGATTTTCCGTCACTGGTTGTGTGCATGTGTTGTTGCAACCCCTACCCAAAACCCTCCCTCATATTTCTTTGATGTATATAACTCCAGACAGTAGGGGGCAGTGTGCGCTTGGGCAGGTCAAACTCATCTCCTTCCAATCAATAGCATTCATTCCTCAGCGTTTGGCGGTGATTCGGTTCGTGTCCTGCCGATTTGTGCGTCCTGCTTTTCCAAAGACAGGGCTGTTCACTTGGAGTTAATCAGAGGGACGCACACAGGCCCGAGCCCACCCCTGAACTGACTTCATCTGTCCGTGTGCTACTCTTCAATTTGTGTACGAGTGATCTTTAGGAACGAGCAAATGTTTGTCATGTTCTTTTAAATATGAGTTGCAATATCTGTCATGCCAAAACTATTTCTTGACCAAAAATGAGCGACTGGCAGACCCACGGCGGACGATCAATCCCGTGAGGGCGACGACCTCGGCATTTACTGTCAAACAGCCTCACGTGCATGTCGTTTTGCTATCACGGGATTGGTCGCTCGTCCGACGGGATGCGGGAGGGGACGGCTTGCCGACGTCGATGCTCCCCCCTCCCTCGTCGCACTGTGCTCTCCCTCTTTTGTTACCTGTTAATCAATCAGAACCAAGTGTCTTTGTGATGGTAGAAGACAATCAGTTTCAAAACAAAAAAGGGAGAGAGAGGGGGGCAGGCCGGTGAGGGAGGACAAAAGTGGGAGGGGAAGGACTGAATAAAATCATGGGGGGAAGAGGCTGTCTGAGTGACAACGGGTTGCTGTGTCCGACTGTCAAACACCCGGTGACACGTTTCTTTCGCATGCCAACAAAATCCGAGAAATAAGTGTAAAAAACATAACATAAAATCACCCCCCCCCCTCATATTGACAGCATAGTGCACTGCAGGAGTGCTGTGGTGCAGAGACCATGCATCCTATCACCGGCTCCTATCTCCTTGGGGGGGGGGGGGGTATCATAAAAAGGCTCCAATTGGTGGCTTTTGCACACATAACTATGCAATCACCTGATCCTACCCAATCTTAATCGTTGCTGCTGGGTCAGAGTGTATAACCCCTCCCTCATCCCGACCACCTGAAATATCATCCCCCCCCCCCTTCATCCAACCACAGCAGGCGACAGAGTACCCCCTTACCACCAAAGTAGCAGGCGGCCAGGTTGTGGGGTGTGGTGGCGGCGAGAAACCGATGTCACACAAAACTGCCACTGACACAAAATGGAGTCTGCCATTTTCTATTTGTTTAGTAAGCGTTGTCCTACCATCTTTGTTAGTACACCCCCTTCCCCCCAACTTACCAAAGAAAAACTGCCAAGGAAGGGCCACACACAATCAGTGCAAGGACGCATCGCATTCATACGTTTACAAAGTGGTCTCGATATGGTGGCTTGTATTGCACTGACAGACACACACACACACACACACACACACACACACACACAGACACAAGGAGGGGGAGGGCAACGTCGGCCTTTTGAAACCAAAGATGAAAACAGAGGGTATGACAATCCGCGAGCAAACCGAGTCGACAATTTTCCACTCTCGGGCTGCTCTACGGGTCATGTGATATATAGGTTGACCATTCAACCTCGCACATACACACACACACACACACACACACACACACACACACACACACACACACACACACACACACACACACACACACACACACACACACACACACACACACACACACACACACACACACACACACACACACACACACACACACACACACACACACACATATGCTTTCATCGACGCACCAAAGAGATGAGGGATATGCCCACGCGCAAAACGTCTACTCAGAGAGCCTCTTTTTTCCCCTCCTCTCACCGCAGAAGTCGGAGAGCCTATGAAGGACCTTTTTTTGTGTGAGATTTGTTTTTTTTTCGTTTGTTGTTGTTTTTGTTTGTTTTGCTCTTGTTGAGACTTTGAAAATGGAAAGGGAAAAAAATGCTCCAGAAAAAAAAAAACGTAAAAAGGATAATATGGGTACATTTGCGTGTTTTCAAATAAATTAAAATAAAACGATTGTAAAACAAAGCTCTTGTCATTAGTTTGTTGGAAATTCTCACTTTTATGTGTGCACGCACACCCACAGCCACACCCGCACATCTGTATGACTGATCCCAGCCATCTTTGGGCAGTAGGTGAGGGACACCCTGAACCGGTTGACAGCCAATCGCAGGGTACACAGAGGCAAACAACCATCCGCATTCATACCCTCACCTAGGGAATATTTAGAGTGTTTAATCAGCTGCCATGCATATTTTTGGAATGTGGGAGGAAAACGGAGTCCCCGGAGAAAATCCATGCAGGCACATTTGGCAAAAATGATTTGATATCTGGCATGTATGAAAGAATGTTTTCAATGGTGCATTCAGTCAAGATGCAAGTACAATCATACATATAACCCAAAACTCAAGCAATACAAATTTGACAGTTTATTTGAAAACCTGTGTCTTAAATATAAATGTGGTCTCAACAGAATGTTATGTTTTTTTGTATTTACATGGCCTTTATCAAAACTCTCAAGGAGACTTTACAGTCACAGGAGTAGAATATTTTTCAACTGAACTAAAACTGCCTGATGGTTATTTTGGTTTTTGTCCTCTCAAAAATCACTAGGAATTTTTTGTGTATTTATTTATTTATAAGCTGACTAAGTTCCACGACTGTATTGTTGATTCATGGCCATCCCTACACGGCACGTCCACGACGATGCTTCAAACGGGTCCTTGATTGTTGGTAAATGAAGAATGGCAGAGAGAAGTCTTCCTTTTGCACTGTGACCTCAGTTCCACTGGGTGGTGGGACATGTTGTGAACCTGCATCACATATCAAGGTAAAATAATATCAGCGGCCCTTGAACCGTGTGGCTAAACAAACGCTTTAAAAAAAAAAAAAAAAAAAAAAAAACGTCCCTCATCGCACAAGTCCATTGTGCAACTGTTGGTGTTATTCTTTTTTTGGGTCCTGCCAAAATTGTATTTCTTAAATATGGTCCATAGTGACTTATTTTCCTCTACCAGGTCGCAAATAAGGTTCATTGGAAAAAAAGCTTCTGGGTAACAACATACAATGTTTGGGACACAAAAGTTCTTGGCCGTATTCTTTCGTACAGACACTCCCCACCTTACGAACAAAATATGTTACAAGTGGTCGTTTGTAAGGTGAATTTGTTCGTAAGTTGCTTCAGTGCTATATTTTGTATGGAATGTATGTTTAAGTCAAACACCACACTATCCTTGGGTCTTCAGTATGCCATTATTGAAGCTGCTGGCACGTAATTACTGAATTAGCAGCCATTACTTTTTGCTATGCATCGCATCCTCCTGGCGCGTCAACTGGGAAGAGGGATTTCCTCAGCGCCCACATACTCTATGCAGCCAATCGTAAGCAAGCTCGGTGGATCGCGGCCTGAAGTCATTGGCAACACTTGAGCATAGGCGCATATTGATCAGCCTTGGTGTCCGTCGCGTAAACATCCAGCCCTTGAAATCTTTAATGTCTCTGTGTGCGTGCGTGTGCGTGAAGCACAGTAAGCAGCCAATCGCAAGCGAGGTTGCCCGGAAAAAGGTGTGCAATACAAAATCCAACGCAAAAATGTTTGTATATACCGTTTTACGTAACTCAAATGTTCGTAAGTTGGGGAGTATCTGTACCCACAGTCCCACTGACAACTCTACATACATAGAAACGGCGCAAAGTAATTTAACAATAGAGGTACTCGCAGAAGGTTACATGCAACGACTCTCACCTTATGTTTAGCGTGGACCGTTCGGATGACATCGAGGGCGAGGAATGTCACTGAGGGCAAGACTGCAGTCCAAGCCGTGAGCAGGGCTGTGAGCCACACGACTGGATCAGTGAAGCCCTCGTCAGATGCACCTGAAGAAAAGACCATAAACGATCAAAACAAAATTGTTGAGTACATTCATTTAAATCGGCAAAATCGATACAGGGCTTTTAATGTGAGAGATATGGCTAGTTTAGCATGTAGCGCTATTGACACCACAAAATTGATAAGGATGACAAGAAACCAGACCGTAAAATAAATAATCAGCCGGTGCGCTCTGGAACAGGAACTTGCTATGTGTGATCCTGGAGCAGATGAAGTAAAGCAGCAAAGAAAGACACACGGCTCCTATATTGAACTTTGTCCATTGTCTCGTCAACAGCACAATCTGACGGAAGAGAACCAATGTCACCTTGTGATTATTAAATCAAGCAAAATTACAATACTGGTGTTTCATTCTTTGTGTGCAACGCTAACCTCGATGTTGGCAGTAAATACGGCTGCCATGGACACAGTGACCGCCATGGTCTGGTAGTCGGCGGCAGTGTCGTAGTAGACTCCACACGGAATGAAGAAAAGAACAAGTGAAGCATAGAGGGCGTATAGGAGTGACGCAAGCAACACCAGGGGCCTGGAAAGCTCCTGCTTCTGTCCACACTTGTACAGTTCAGGCCACCTGAGGCTGATCTCTGCGCTCACATCCTACAATCCGACACAAGAATGTCACTCTGCACTTTGTAACCACCAGGACAGTAAACTTGGGTAATGGCTGCATCTTTATTGAGATATTGGTACCCCCAAAACAGAAAAAAATGTTCCACAGGCTGGGAGACTTTTAGTTGAATTCATTTAGCTCAATTTAACTCATTCATTGCCAGATGATGTGCAAATGTGTGTCCACTCCAGTGCCAAGGTTTTTGTCATTTTCACTCAAATTGCAGGACCCACAGAATATTGAGTTTTAGGACTACATAAACACTCAACTCAAGCGCAGCGTAAGAAACCTTAGGGTCTATTCTTTCATCGGGGAAAAAAAGTTTGTTTTTGAGCTATCTGCAGAGGAAGTCGGGGCGGCTGTAGAAAAGGCAAATACTGCCCCTTGGTGGGAGGGTAAAACATTGCCAAAGGTCAGACCGGAGCTTGATCCGCACCCCCCGCATGAAAAACCAAAACCTGAACAAATTTGGCAATGGCGCTCCACATCATGCTTTTCAATTCCCGAATACATTTGGCAATGGCAGTGAATGAGTTAAGTGTCCTTGAAACAGACCGATCATAATGAATTACAGTATTATTTTTATTATTATTATTATTAGTGTTACGAACGAGAGGTGAAAAAGGCAACTCTCTCACCTTTTCAAAGATGGCCACAAAGAAAATCTGGACTGATGTGTAGAAGGTCGTGTAAAATGCAATGAACCATGTTTCATACAAAGACTGCAAGCCAGAAACAGTGTTTTCAGTGTTTGTTATGTGAAAAACAAAAGATTGATAATATTTCATGTGAGGAGTTTAACTTTATTTCACAAAATTCCTCAGTGGTAGCCAATCCTACTATGGACTTTTGCTTGGCTTGACTGAATACCCTACCTGAGCACTGTAGCCGTTGAAGATGCCAAACCACAGATGCACCAACGCAAAGCTACAAGTCTTAAACAGGAAGTAGCGCAGGAAGAGGGAGATGCGCCGATACGACCAACGCCCGTGGACGAGCAGAAGCCTCTGCAGGAATCTAAAACGAGACAATGAAAAATCTGCGCTCTGTACAGCTTGACCACCCTCCACTCCCATCAGTCCCACACCGACATGGGCCGCTGAAACAAACAACAAACATGATTTAAGACCAAAGTGTGGGGAAAAACAACCATCTTGTTTTAGAACATCCGCTCACTTTTGATCATGTTTACATCATTGGCGCCATCTCCGATGGACAACGTTATAGAGCTTGTGTGCTTCCTGACCAAAGTAACAATGTCCGCCTTCTGTCCAGGTGTTACGCGACAGCACAACACCGTCTGGCATTGTCGGGCGAGACTCATGAACTTGGCGGCCCACTCTGGCCTCTGGTCAAAATCTGTCTACAAAGAAAAATCAGGTTGACTTCAGGTGGTCTTGGTTTTATGGTCCTAAGATATTGTATGGCACTTTGTTGTTTTTCTTTAGGTTGTTTTATATTTATGGCTTTGAAATGTTTTGCAGAGAAATATTGTCAGTTATTGTGATTTGACTGCATTAGCACAAGTCACAGACTGTCTTCTTTTCCTTTGAGCTTTTCCCTTCAGATGTCACCACAGCCAATCGGTGTCCTCCATCTTCAGAGGTTTGATTCGCATGTTTGTTTGGGCCAGGCTTTGACGTCGGATGCCCTTCCTAACACAATATTCTGTATTTATCCAGGCTTGGGACTGGCACAATAAGACATTGGCTTGTGGCTACAGAACAAGCAGCTGTGTTACATTCAATCTAAAGTACAAATAAAGGTTATGTTTGCATTGTAGAATGGAACTCCACAAGGCTCATCACATGTTGATGGTACCTTGACTTACAAGTGCTTCGACTTCGATTTCTTTAGTCGCAAACTCTCGCCAGATTGATTTTTGTGCCGTGAACCAAATTCTTATCTAAGTGAGCTTTTTAACACAAAATGTTATTTATGGTAGTGACTGAACTAGTGATCCACACCAAGGCACTGATAGAAAATGTATAATTATTCATTTTTACCAGCTCAGGTCCAGTCAGGACGACAGCAGTTTGTCGTCCGGCTCGGTCCTTTTCAACTGCCCAGATTTCTGTCTGTCTCATTTTATGGAAATAGCCCCCAGGGTCTGGCGATTGGAGGATCTGTCTGTGAGTCACACATAGAAAATCAGTTATGTGATACTTTCATGTTTCCACATTTCTCATCAAATTTTAACCTCAATTCTTGCCATTCCAGTAATCTCGTGTCAGGATCCAGTAGTTTACAGGCATATCCAATGTTGACTGCCGTCTCTTCAGAGTAAAAAAAAAAATCAAAACATGGAAGTACAAAGTAAAGGCTGGTCTGCATTGCGTAGATGTTGTCATACCTTTTTTGTCCCCTGTAAGCACCCACACTTTAATTCCAGCTTGTTTAAGGAGAGAAATCGTTTCGGGAACACCTTCCTGGAGTCGGTCCTCTATGGCTGTGACCCCTAAAAGCTATAGATCGTTGTACTTTATCATATTTATTAAAATGTGTACTTTATTTATTTCAGTCTGGTGCCTTCTGTGCACTCTGTAGCCTGATAACATATGTTGTAACAGTAGTAACCATTGTCTCTGACAGGATTAAAGAGCATTAAAACACTGGGATAATTCATAGCAAGTCCACCTGGAAATTCCTCTCCATCTCATCATGAAGCTTTTCTTGCTGGGCATTGCGGTCAAAGGTTGGCATGGCAGCAGCCCGAGCTAGAGTTTTACTCCAATGGTCCCATGACGTCTCAGACACCGATCGAACAGCAATGCACAAGGTCCTCAGACATGCCTTGGAAAACAGCTGGGAAAAAAAACTGAGCTATCAGTATGAGTGTAGACATCCGTCAAAGCAGGCCAATCATAAACATAACAGACTTGAATGTCTTAACCAATGTTATTCAAGGTAAATCGGTACACTGGTTAGTAACAGCTACTTCGAGAAAGAGTACAATAATTCCATTGGGCAATGCTGCTTGAACAAGTCAAAAGAGAGATATGATGTGGTCATTTGCAGAAATTGGTATTGTTGAATTTCCAATCTGTGGCCTCAGAGAAGTAGATGTTGTGCAAGTCCACATATTTTGTCCAAACAGCATGTTTGGGTGTATGTACTGGATGTACCTCCAGGGCCTGTTCAGTGGTCTCAAGATGTGGACAGTCCTTTTGCAGCCTCTCCAGTATCACTATGTCTGCTCCCTTACAGTACAGTTTTAAAGCCCCGTCCGGCTCCCGAACTGTATCACATTGAAACAAATACAGCAAACCTTGGAGAGGAATCCCCCAAAAATATCTGCTGAAAGAAGGAGGATAAGGAATGAAAACATTGACTCCCTCACCCAATACAGACATCCGTCTTCTGTGACTGGTGAAGTCCAGCAACGCTAGAAGCTTATAGTGACGCGTGACACCCATCTCCGAGATAACAATATCATCTCGCGTTCTGGATAGGAAGACCCAACCCAGCTCTCTGGCGGCGCTGACAAGTGCCTCCTCATCAGGAGATGCTGCTTGGTAAACTGGAGCATCTGAGAGGAAATCCGTAAGAGATTAAAATACGATAGGTCAAGGTGACATGGGTTGAAGTGAAGTACATGGTCAGGAAATTAAAACTAAAGCATAAGTTAAACTCCAGCACGTGGATGTCCGATGTTATATTTATATATGTAAACTGCTAAAGTAGCATTTGTTTGATGCTTTAACATGACCGCAACAGTGAATTTTGCACCTTCTACCGCGAAATCCGCTAGTACTCGTAATTGAAATTTTGGCACACAAAACGAGACACGTGACAGATTCCCTCTTAAAAACTTCGTTAGAAAGTCGAGGTCTTACTAAATATACTTCCTCTAACCGTCTTTCCACTGGGCCATTACAGTGTGACACACAGTTAGTGCAGTGAAGAACCGCCTGACGATCGGACACTGTTGCGCTCGGAGACGCCCCACCAGGGCGGGAGCCCGCATGTACAGACCGCCACGAGAAAACGGATTCCACGTGAGGTCCATCGGCTAAGCATGGAAAAGTATGACAGAACACACATTGCTGATGACTGAATTAACATCATGCTCTACATCATTTAACATTGAGAATTCATGCAGAAGTGATCACACGGTACTTCTATGCCTTCTGCTCTTTCTGAAGAATCACCTGTTGGAGTTAAAATGAAATAATAAATCAGGTACAGCAGTAACAAAAAAATAAAACAAAATAACTCAGACCCTATTGAGAATTCAATACAGAAATAGATGAGGCTTTACCGTAGATCTCACCAGCGATGCAGCATTGTCTGAAGAGCAGATGATTTTGCGTTAACGTTCCAGTTTTATCACTGAGCAGGTATTCCACTTGACCCAGCTCTTCACACAGTGACGTGTTCCGGGCCTGTGCTGGGCAATCTGTCTCACACCAATAGATCTTCAAATCCCAATTAATAAAATTGCTGTGGAATGTGTGGATCATCTCAAAGCTGTGTGAGAGCGTATACACACACACACACACACACACACACACACACACACACACACACACACACACACACACACACACACACACACACACACACACACACACACACACACACACACACACACACACACACACAAACATCAGCAACATGACATGACCCACACTGTACATCGCAACAGAGACCAACTGACGTGACATAAAGCATGATGGGCACGGCCGGACTGAGCAGCATGAAGTAACTCCAGTAGACCAGGAAGCCCGTGTAGACGGGGTCACCGTTGATAACCAGCGCAGAGAGAAACTCATTCTGGATCATGACTTTGCTTGTAAACACCCCGCAGCCGATGGCCAGGAGAAGGACGGCCAGCAGCAAAAACAGCATTATCTGTGGACCCCAAACAGATGTTGTGTCAGTGGAAGCCTCTTGGGGTACATGAAATCCTAGGATGAAATTGCTAGCCGGTCAATGGGATTCTGCATTGTTTGTTGTTTGTTAGCATGAAGCTAATTGGGCATTGTTTAACCCTATGTGTCATTCTCTTTGTTTTAAGTGTAATTTGACTGAAAACTTCAAGTCTGGGTTGGCGACATGTAAGTAAGCAGCGATCTATAAATGTTAAATAAATCTTCTTCTTTTCCCTTTGGCTTTTCCCCTCAGGGGTCGCCACAGCGAATCAATGTCCTCCATCTATCCCGGTTTTGTGCATCCTCTTCTCTCACACCAGCTACCTTCATGTCCTCTTTGACCACATCCATAAACCTCCTCTGCGGTCTTCCTCTCGGTCTCCTGCCTGGCAGTTCAAGGCTCAGCATCCTTCTCCCGATATAGTCGCTGTCCCTCCTCTGGACATGTCAAAACCATCTCAGTCTGGCCTCTCTGACTTTCTCTCCAAAGCCTCTAATATGAGTTGTCCCTCTGATATTCTCATTCCTGATCCTATATAACCTGGTCACTCCCAAAGAAAACCTCAACATATTCAGGTCTGCTACCTCCAGCTCTGCTTCCTGTCTTTTCTTCAGTGGCACTGTCTCCAGTCCAAAAATCATGGCTGGTCTCACCACTGTTTTATACACTTTTCCTTTCATCCCAGCTGAAACCCTTCTATCACACATCACACCTGCGATTTTTCTCCAGCCACTCCAGCCTGCCTGGACACGCTTCTTCACCTTTTTTCCACACTCTCCATTGCTCTGGACAGTTGACCCCAAGTACTTAAAATCCTCCACCTTCTTTATCTCTTCTCCCTGTAGCATCAGTCTTGCACTTGGATCCCTCTCATTCACACACATATATTCCGTCTTGCTGCGACTGATCTTCATTCCTCTCCTTTCCAGGGCATATCTCCACATCTCTAGTTTCTCCGCCACCTGTTCCCTGTTCTCGCTACAGATCACAATGTCATCTGCAAACATCATGGTCCAAGGAGATTCTTGTCTAACATCGTCCGTCAGCCTGTCCATCACCATAGCAAACAAGAAGGGGCTCAGAGCTGACCACTGGTGGAGTCCCACCTCCACGTTGAAGTCCTCAGTCATTACTAAAAGTCATTTAAATGTTAAATAAATAAGACAATAAAAGCATTGGATTTCATTCCAAAATGTAGCACTCACCCCAATTACCGCTCTGTTGAGAGTTTTCTCCAAGCGAGTTCTCTTTGCCCGTACTTTACCACAGTTCCTCAGGATCTTCGTGTCGGCCCCTGGGTCGGATAAAAGTTCACAGACAGTAAAAGTTCAAGCCCTCCCTCAACAAGATAGACAGGCGTTGATGTGCCCTTGAGCAAGACAACCTTGCTGTACGGAGGCGAGACTTATGGAGAAGTAAACTACCAACATCCCCATAGGGATTCGTGGACTAACTTGTTTACATCACTACTTTCTCGTAGACTGCAAATTTATGCCAACCTTACAACATGACTGTCATATATGGACAAAAGGTTTTTGACATAACAATTAATCGGATGGGTGTTGGACTCATCCTCCTAAATCAAGGGTGTCAAACTCAATATGTGCCATGGGCCACATTGTAGTTCCGGTTTCCTCTTCCCTTCACATATTACATATAGAGCGCACAACAAATTAAGAAATAACTAGTTTTCAAATTTGATGTAAAAAGTAATGACTGTTATTGTCGTTTACATATGACAATTTCAATTTGGAGGATTTTAAGTACTTGGGGTCAACTGTCCAGAGCAATGGAGAGTGTGGAAAAGAGGTGAAGAAGCATGTCCAGGCAGGCTGGAGTGGCTGGAGTGGCTGGAGAAAAATGTCAGGTGTGATGTGTGATAGAATGGTTTCAGCTAGGATGAAAGGAAAAGTGTATAAAACAGTGGTGAGACCAGCCATGATGTTTGGACTGGAGATAGTGCCGCTGAAGAAAAGACAGGAAGCAGAGCTGGAGGTAGCAGAACTGAAGATATTGAGGTTTTCTTTGGGAGTGACCAGGTTGGATAGGATCGGGAATGAGTACATTAGAGGGACAACTCATATTAGAGGCTTTGGAGAGTCAGAGGGGCCAGACTGAGATGGTTTGGACATGTCCAGAGGAGAGAGAGTGACTATATCGGGAGAAGGATGCTGAGCCTTGGACTGCCAGGCAGGAGACCGAGAGGAAGACCTCAGAGGAGGTTTATGGATGTTGTCAAAGAGGACATGAATGTAGCTGGTGTGAGAGAAGAGGATGCACAATGAAGGACATTGATTCGCTGTGGCGACCCCTGAAGGGAAAAGCCAAAAAGAAAAGAAGAAGAAGACATATGACAATTTGAAATTTTGCTTCGCACTTTAGCAAGCATCATGGAATTTCTGAAGTTTGATTAGCATTCATGGGCCGAATAAAATGATGTGATGGGCCAGATTTGGCCCCCGGGCCTTGACTTTAACACCATTTCCTGAATTGTACCTTCACCTTAATTATTTCTTTTATTGGAACCTCGAAATAAACCTTCACCAAACAGAGTTGAACTGGATTGCCCCCATGAGGCGTGACAATAAATTGGAAAGTCTCCTTGTGCTTACTGACTCAAGTACAACGGATAATGTGAGGCAAAAAAACCTTCTTTTCAGGTCTGCCTTCTTGAAATTACACAAGGATGTCTTCCCTAAGTGGTTCTCATGGCTCCAAAGTTGAGTGCCCTATTTTTGCTTGATTTTAATTTGTCGTGTCCCCAATAGTTCGGGTGTTGAAAGTCAAGGGCTCCATCGAGGATGTGTGAGCGAGCATTGCAAAGGAGCTGTGTTGATACATACACGTGAAAGTGACAAAGGGCGGAAAAGCCATCCACGGAGGATTTTGACGTATAGATTGTCTTCACGACAACTGAGAGGGTCATCGCAGCGAGAGCCGCGACATACACCCCCCCCCCCCCCTTCCCGGTCCGGTAATATCCGATCAATGAGCACTTAAAACACCGGATGAGCGTACAAGATGATCAGGCAGATGTTAAGATGACCCACATTTCCACCATACCACCCATAATTAGCCGTGTAATGTATTCAACGTAATATAATTTGCCTTTGAAGCAAGTGTGCGCCACAATCGAAGATGAGCCAAAGATTTTGGATATAGGACTCTTCGTTGTGGTCCCCTTCCGTAAGCATTTTGAGGTTTTATTGTACGCTGATGGAAATTAATCGAACCTTACCGGTGTATATGACCAAACCATAGGCCATTTGTGTATTTCGGAGGACGGTTCCCCTGAGGAGTAGGTGTTCACCGTCCAACAAGAAACGCTCGCCTCTCCAGTGCAGCTGCCCTCTGAAGGCGTACATGCTGTCATTAGGTTCCTCGCAGAAAACAACACCTGGGGAAAGTCATTTGCAGAATTGTTTATTTGCTTGATGAAAAATATCCATGTGTCTTTCTATCGCGCTTCATTCAATATTTTAAGTGTTTCACCGTCAAAGTTGGCAAGTTGACACTCGGAGGGTTCCGATGTCAACTGGTCATGCGTCGCAGCGAGAGCCTGTCGGCTCTTTAAGTTCGTCTCACTGTGAGAGCAGAAATGATGCATTTCATGTTTAGTTTTTGAAAGCATTTGTGCATTTTCTCATCCAACAATGTGTTTTCTACAGCGCTTGCTATCCTTCAGGCTCATGAACTGCGGCCTGTATCACCGCTGACTTTGGGCACCGCTGACTTTGGGCAAGAGGTTAAACATGGATTGGTTGGGGTGACCGTGTGTCTGCTTTGTTGCTGCTGGTATTACCCTTGACTTGTTGCCATGACAGCAAAAATCTATTCTTTGTTTAGAAGTGTTATACTGATATAAGTGTGTATCAGTGGTGGATCGTCAGGACCTGCAAGGCCTTATCTGCTGGCCTAAAAATATCAGAATCACAGACTAATGTGAATTATATTTTGTCCACGAATTCTTATTAAATAATTCCAAATTGTCTTTGAGCTTCCTTTCATTGCTTTTCCCCCATTGTGCTGCTTCCATATGTGTGATTTTGTATTTATGCATTTAACCAATCACGTTTCAGCCATCATTTGTTACCAGGGTCAGAAAACGGCCTGGACACCTTCACAATCAGTTCTGCGGGCCCTGTCACATCAAGTGTGTCGATCCAACTGTTGCTTTAACCAATCAGATTTCGAGTTGGCGACACCAAAGCCTTATTTCCTGGCTAACGCTACCCTTTAGTGGACTTGTAGCAAATCACATCACACTTTTTATATGGGTGGCAGTCGCAGCTGCACTGTAGCTGCAGTAAGGGTTGTATAGTCATAAAATAGTTCTTCACTCATTTACTGCCATTCCCGAATTTATTCGGGAATTTAAAATACAGGGTGACCCAAACAGATGTGTACCCTTGAAAATTTCAATTGTGGTTTTGATTAAAAAGTTATTTGTTTCAAATTACAACCACACATTATTCAATTTATGGAAGAGCATTCATCAGAGTTCCAGCTGTTTCTGTCAATTTTTAATCAATTTATGGCTTTCCCAAAATGTGTTCCAAATGTCCACCATTACAAGCAAACCTGTACTCATCTGACAAAATTGTCAATCCCTTTTACAGACTCCTCTTTCAGGAGAAAACATTGTTGCAGTGACGGACTCAGTCGGACTCACCTTTTTGGGCCACCCTCCCGAAGAAATAGCTGATAATAACAGAAATAGCTGAAACTCTGGTGTGGTTAATTTGAAATAAAGAGCTTTTTAATCAAATCCACAATTGAAATTTTCATGGGTATGCATCTTTGTGGGTCACCCTGTATGACACGGAGCGCCATTCCCGAATTTGTTCGGGTTTTTGTTTTTCTTGTTGGGACTGCCGATAAAGCGTTCAGACCTCTGGCTATGTTTTCTCCCTTCCACGCGGGGGCAGCATTTCCCTTTTTCCATGTTAGCGCTTTGTTCCAGCTTCAGCTGTTGTTAAAGCACTCACTATACAGGTATAAAACAATATGTATGCACTGCATTATATTTTGACAGTCACCCTCATTTCAAGCTCATACAACTCAAGACCCATATCATTTAGGAATTAACTCTTTTTTCCTCATGAAAGAAGAGAGTCTAAAGTTTCTTATGCTGCATTGAATGTTTATGTAGTTCTAAAACTCAATATTCTGTGGGTCCTGGAATTTGAATGACAATGACAAAAACCCTGACAGTGAATGAGTTAAGGGTTGGATTGATTCAGACCTTGCACTAATGAAGGCCTATCTGTGAAATGCACGGCTCTCCACTGGTGTGTATTGATTTGCATAGAAATCTTTATTGTTATTGTTTCCTGTTCACAAAAATGGACAAAATCCGACTTCAACGGACAGTTAGGACGACGGAAAAAAATCATTGGCACCGCCCTACCCACTCTCGAGGACGTGCACACTGCAAGAATCCAAACTAGGGCGCGGAAAATCCTACTGGACCCTCCGCACCCTGCTCACCACCTTTTCCAGCTACTCCCCTCAGGCAGGCGCTACCGATCCATGCGCACCAAATCCAGCAGACATTTAAACAGCTTCTTCCCCCAAGCCATTAACTCTTTGAACTCTTTCAACAGCAGCCAAAATGGAACTGTATAGTGCCACTTAGCAGTTTTTTTGACAACGATACTAGTGCAGCGTGTTCTACCGGAAACAAATTCCTTGTGTGTTCTACATACTTGGCAATAAATGATTCTGATTCTGATTCTGATTCTGATTCTGATTCTGATCTTGGTGAAATTATTCTAGACTATTTTATGGGTAAGCCAGACAAGGAAAACGATCTGATGGATGTTGACAGTTTTGCTTAAGCCCTAAATAATAAAATAATAATAATAATAATAATAATAATAATAATAATAATAATAATAATAATAATAATAATAATAATAATAAATTTCATTTGTAAGCACCTTTCAAAACTCTCAAGGAACCATTACACTGTAAATTTTAGTCACAGGATACATTTTTCTGCGGCTGATGACACACAGACGTGCTAATCTAAAAAAAGTCTCACCCATCAATGTCAGCTGTTTCCACATAGGATAGACTGTGTGGTTCGGAACTGCACAGGAGAACAACATCGGCCTGCGAACAATATATGACTCAATTAGTCGTAATAATTCATTGGGTGCTTCTTTTAAGTTAGAATGCAATAACACCAGAATAGCATGGATCGATGTCGGTCAAGCTCAGGTCATTTGTGCATTTTTCTGAAAGTGTGTCACTGATATTTCATATCATAACTTGGGGTAGCTCACAGGAATGGTTTGGTCTTTGTGGATGCGCACAATATCTCCCACGTATAGATCCTTCCACTGCAACGTAGTGAAGCTGGAACAGATGGTACAAATGCATCATTTGTTTGACCTCTAAATGATCACGTGATTTGAGCTTCGAAATGGCTTTTTTTTTCTGTGTAGATCTCATCGGAGCAGTCCTGGATTGATACTGTGGAGAATTCCTTCCAGTGATTCACATTTCAATCTTCAATCACACCTTCCCATCTTTGTGCTCACCTCTGGGAAATGAGTACGTCACATGGGCGCGAGTTGACCTCTGCATCGCTGCGTCTCCTCCCCTGGTCACAGGCAGAGGTGGCAAAAGCGCTCACAGTCAAGGTAGGAATACAAATACACGTGGAATAAAAAGATGCACTCTTGTAGATATGCTACACCACACAAGTTTCTATACTAACATTTCAGTGACACGAGCACTCACACAAAACTATTCTATGATTCATTCATACTCGCATCTGAATTTTTTTATCTCGCAGCAGTATTTAACGGGTGACCAGCTTCTCCATCTCAGTCACAAACATCCTCGTGGAAGGCAAAAACATTGCCAGAGAGCTAACCAGCGCTTTATCGGCAGTCCCAGCAAGAAAAAAAACCCGGACACATTTGGGACACAATGGCCACTCCACATCATATTTTGAATTCACTAATAAATTCGGGAATGGCAGTGAATGAGTTCGCAATCCTTCGAAAATGTTCCTGGCAAACATCAGCATCGTGATCGATCATTGAGAATGGGAAAACACTTTTTTTGGGTGATTCACATTGAGGAAAAACGGAATTGTGACTCGAATCCATTTGTATAATCAACACACTCAACACAACCAACGCCTCCGGACAAGTTATGTCCATAATTTGTAAAATCACTTCAAATGACTTCTACTGAGCACATTTTAAGATTCCACGCCATATAGCTATATTTTACGTTTTAAGACTCGCGCTGAATATTCAGGAAGTCTTGTTTTCGAGTTGATGACGATTCCCTATAAGTGACGTCACGGAGGGAACGCCCCTGACCGAGAAAGCGACACACAATGCATCTTGGGTACTTTTTTTCATCTGAAAACACTGTGTTGATCGCAAAATTAGGAGGAAAACTACATAAATAACGCGATGGTGAATCGTTGTGCGTCGCAGCCAATTGTGGTAACACGCGTAAAGAAGGTGTAAGTTTGACACAAATTCCCAGCGGAGAAATCAGCCGATTTCCAACAGAGCTTAAGCGCCATTTTGTGCATTTTCTGGCGCCACATTGGAGTCCAGATGGCTCGAATTGATACGGAAGGACTTCTTTAATCGATTGCAAACATGTATGCTTTCGTCTTCAGTACTATTTGAATCATATTCAGAACTGGATGAGTAACAAGAAAGCATCTTCTCCGAATCTGAACTCTCTGAAGCATTCTTTTGATTCTGGAGCAAGGCAGTTTGTGAAGGAGTATCCTGGTGTGACGTCACGAACAAGGGGGCGGGACTTTCTGAATATCCCCAATTCCGAGCTCATTTTGTGACAGTTTTGGGACACTTTAATTCATTTTTATTGGTGTTTTGCAGTTGACTAAAAATATCAGCCTGTCTGTTTTGGGTATTGTATAGGCTATGAAACGTTTTTCTGATGTCAGGAAAAAACATGTGTTGGTTGTCCTTCAAAAGACACATATGGTCTCTCTTAGCCAATTAGATCCCAGGAAGATGCTTGGTAACAGCTTAATGGTACAGCGGCTATCAGTAAGTTGCGTTCATGAAACTCTGATTTGCGAATTGCAGCACGTGCTTTTTTATCTTGACATTTCTTTTGTAAGAAGAGGGAATATTGTCCCGTGAAGGCATTTCGGAACTTGAAATGTTTGTATCAAGAGACGTTGGTAAGTGGAGATATTGCTGTATGTCGTTTTTCAGGCCGCCATGTCGTGGGCCAACAGAAGGTAAACATTTCATCTAAAAAAATAAAACAAATAAACAAAAGACTGAAAAATAAAGCTATATTTTAACTGAGCTGGTCGACTTTATCAAAGTTATGTCAAAATGTATCTTCTTTTTTGACAAAACAACAAATTATAGGTTTCCCGGGTTTCATACAGTATTTATACTTTGTTACTTCCCACCACCCAGGACACGCGATGTGTGAAGGTGTCCGTGAAAAGGTTGGGACGTTACAGAGCAGAAACCCCATTACACGGAGCCCCCCCAGCGGTCACACCAGCCAGGAGATTTACACCCTTTGCTAAATGATCAGTCAATAGCGAGGGGTCAAGCGAGCGTTCCAGCCAGAGAGCCTTTAATGACTGCAACTCAGCGGTGCACTTAACCAGAGAGTCGCGCATGCAAAACATCACCCCGACGTCGAGGAGGGAAAAGCTTTAATGATACAGCGGGGGAATTAATGCTATCGGGACGCCTGGTTTTAGTCAATGAGGAGAGGACGAGGAGTCAATGAGGACGACGAAGGAGAGTGTGTAAAGGCTCGTGCCTGGCCTGAGGGAGGCCGAGAGCGGCCGTCTCACCATGTCGTTAATGAGGTCCTTCATGCCTCTCACTGACAGAATGAGGAGCAGCGGGATGATGGAGATGTACCACTGGATGGACGAGATGATGGGCACGCACTGGGAGGAAAACAAACACACAAACAACAAATGTACATGCATGACAGAAAGAAAGTGGCAACATAGGATTGGAAAGGAGCGTCAGCACAGAGCAGCGATGCGTATATGTTACGGTCGCGGCTTGGAATTGAAGCGGATTCACGTGGGACGGGAAATGTGAGACAATCTCTTTTCGTCAATGGATGCGACAGCTTCGTGTTTGCTTTCAACATTTAGCTTGTAGCAGAGGTGCACATTTCACCATGACGTCCTTGATCCACTGGCGAAAAGGATGCTTTGATCCTCACCTCATTCATCTAGAACTGCTTCGTACAAGAAAAAGGGCGCAGAAAGTGCTTCATATTGAATGACTGGATGTGTCTTTTGTGTGTGTCATTGTTTGATATTTAGTTTTTTATGGGCTTTTTTTTACTTCAAAATGGTTTAACGAGCGTGGCTGCCTTTATAGCAGCGACTCTTTTGTTTTTCTACTTCTTCCTTGCCTTTCCTCTTACTTTCATCACTTTGCTACTGTGAAATATAAATTTCTCCACTGCGAGACGAATAAAGGCTAATCCAATCGAATACAAATAAACTTTTTCAGGTGGAGCGGTTACAACAGTGGTCAGCTTGTCACGTACAAGGTGCATAAAAGGGTGAGTATGTAAAGACCCTAAATGAAAAACTGACCATTAAGGCCCGCAAGAGGGCAAATGACCGACCTGCAATGCCATCATGAAGAGAAAGTAAAGATTGGCGGCGCGCTGGAACTGCTCAAACAGCGTCATCGGCAGGAAGGTGAGGACCGTGTACTTATAACTGCGCACCTGGTTGTCCTGGCAACAAGGTCATGACATTATTCAACTTCAATATTTTTATTTTGACCAAAGAATACATTGGAGGAGGGAGCCGCCACTCACCGAGCACCGCCCCCAACGAAGGCCCAGGAAGGATTTCTTCTGCTGACGCTTGTGGTAGCAACTTTGGTTGGCCCTCACCTGCCATGTGAGACCTGCGACAAAACATGAAGCGATGTCATGACATCATCACGTGTGTTAATTCCCAGCATGTCTTGGCAGGCCGGGGGGGGTAGGGGGGTCTCTTGAGACAGTATGCCGAGTACAAACTAATTAGCTTCGTCCTCCTTGGCTTTCGGCCAATCAAAAGCTTTCATTGCGACATTGCATTTGCAGCCCCCTCAGATGATTTTCGCAAAGAAAGTTGGGTAGTTGTACAACGATGTTCAGCTCGGGAAGCGCATGCCACAGGTCAAAAGTCTTCAGCATGATAAATAATTACTTGGAGTTTAGTGTGTGCTCATCATATTCTACTTTTTGAAGCTCATTTTTGTTGTTTTCACCAAAAATTATTTTATGTTACAAACTTTTGAGATAAATACTTACTGTAGTTTGGTGGTTTATTCATCTTATTCCTCTTGAAGAAAAAAAAGCTGAATCATACCCCCTTTTTTCAAAATTCGAAACAAACAGCATTTTTTAATTTTAGAAACTGCCTTCCATCCATGCACCTCCCTGATAAAAGTCCCTTATCTCTTCTGACTGCTCAGTTTGTATGGGAAGCTAGTTCTAAAGGAAATAGTCTTGTTGGTTCAGAACTCCTATCATTCAAATGGTTATGATATGCTGTGTGTTGAGTTTTGGGGGGGAAATAATAGATTTTAACACAAAAATTGAGGAGCTGTAAATTTTTCCTTGCTGCACCGTCGCTCCACTCCATCGGCAGCCATGTTGCTAGTGCAAGCGTTCTCTATTGTCAACAATGCAAACAAACACAATGAAATGCACATATATTTTCTGTTCAAAATATGATTATTTGGGTTTAAAATATGTCCTTCACGAGTGTAACTGGCACTAATATTGTCGTTGGTTGCCATGACAACAAAAATAGATTTTTTTGGAGGCTTGTTTTTTAAAGGTGTTTAACATTTCTATGAGAACCTTCATATTTACGTTTTTCATCAAATCCTCTTCAATATTTTATTTGGAATATTTTGTCATGGATCACTCACTTTCAGTTCCGTGTTACGTGTTTCGATGTGTGAGAGAAATCGCTCGAGAGAGAAACAGAACCAGACAAATAGCTAGAGAGAGAACGACAGTCTATTCAATGTCATTAAAGTTGATCTACTTTCGGTTCACAAGGTGCACAGGGTTTGTTATTAATTTGCTTATTTACTGTATGTCCTGTCGAACGTACGTCGTAATGTTGATTGTTGTTTTAAATGTCTTTTAGTTTTCACAGTATTCCACAATAAACATTTTGGACATCCGTACGAGGCGTCATCCTTGACTAGGTAGATACAAAAAGTGTGTTTGTAATTTCATTGACAATGTTATTACAGGAAGGAAGGGTCCCCATTAGAAAATAATAATAATAATAATAATAATAATAATAATAATAATAATAATAATAATAAAAAGGATGGATTTACAAAGTCAGATGTGGATTTCAGTGAAAAAGATTATCTCAAACAAGACCCACCAGATTCTGCACTGTCCTTATCCATGACGAAGAAGAGGACGAGCCGTTTACGGACATGTACAGCATGTACTGCCAGAAGACAAAAAGACACCTTTTGATTCGGTTATCTTGTAACTCATTACATTGTGTTGCCATGCCGACGCATGACCGGACGACAGTGAAAGGTTTGTAAATGACCGCACATTTTAAAAGAATTGGTGACAGAGTTGGCTCAAGGCATTACCAAACAAAAAACAATTCAGTTATTATATACATTGAAATGATTCCAATTTCTGCACTTTACTGTTGTTCTTTTACCACAATTTTTTTTGAGCCATCCTAAAATGGCAAACTAGATGCAAAGTATACTGATTTATTAGTTGGCCTAAGTGCTATTCAGTTAGATACCCAGTTCGTGCTTTTAAATTTTGAATGTTGTGTATCTTGATGTTTGATCATTACTCATTGTAGCTATAGAAGGCTTGGAAAATTACGTACCGTACTTCATGATTTCAATCGTTAATACCCATTCAGTGTGTTGCTCTGGCTGATATGTGCACGTAGGCCGGCAGGGGAGGGTATAACATTGACATGATGCAAGAAGAAAATGTACATAACTAAATGACTCAGTAAACCACAGCTTATCATTTTTTTTCTGATGAATTGTCAATTCCTGTGTGGAGTTGGTATATTGACTGTTTACATGTGTTGCTGACCCCTTTGTGTTCAAATGCAAGTTTTTTGATGTGTTTGAATTGTTTGTCCGCATGAAGGGAGCAAACTTGTTCAATTGGTTAAAAACAACTTGGAATTATTTTTGCTCTGCCTAAATTTACAGCAAATTTCAACCGGGAATTGATTGCAATGAACTGCTTTTTAAAAATATTTTTTCACTATGTACTGTTAGTGGAAAATAACTTGAGACAAAACATTCACATGATCGCATTTCTGCCCATCACCCACACCCCCACATTAACATATAGAGTACATAAACCTCATTAGCATCCTCATATAATCTGTTTGCGCACACATAAAACACACACACACACACTCACACACACACACACACACACACACACACACACACACACACACACACACACACACACACACACACACACACACACACACACACACACACACACACACAGAACACAAAAGATAAGATTTACCTGATCAGCATGGCCGTGACATTTTTTCCAAAGCAGTGGTGATACACTTTTTGGTTCATGTCCCTTCTTTGTCGACACTCGTGCAGTCGTCAGGTAAAACATCCACGCCCATATTGCTCCCAGGTGTGTCTTGCATAACGCTGTAAGACCTCCTACACAATACTCCCGTGAGCCAAGTTAAATGAATAAAGGAAAGTCACGAGACGTCTCTTACTGTTGTCAAACTATACGTAGTATTCATGAACAAAAATACAATCTAAAATAATTGTGATAAAATGGTAAATAATTGTAAATTGTGTTTTTTTTCCACTGGAGTTTCTGTCCTGAATCACAATGCATCCGTGGGATGGATCATCTTACAGGTGGACAATAAGTGCAAAACACAAAGCTTTGCATTCAGTTGCTCAGCAGCTGGGTTTGATTGAAGTGCAAGTCCGCCTTAAAAAACATCAAATATAAAGAATAAAAAAAATCAAGTGGCTGCACAGGTAGACTCCAATTAAATTTTTTTTTTTTTTTACTGTGACACAAATAGTTACTAATACAAACATTTGGCATGTACTGTACTGTAATTTTGTGTTACCGTATCAAAAATTGTGTACATTTTTAAAAAATCAAAATCACATTTTTGTTGATTCCTTGTTTTCTTGAAAAAAAGTCAAAATAAAACGATTTATCCATGCGACTGGAAAAAAAACGCTCCCGTGAGGATAAGGCGCCCACTGGTGGCTGTGCATGGCATTGAAATATAAGTAAAAGTGTAGTCGTGACGTCAGGTTGGTTCGAACATTGTAGTGATGGGCATTCCGGCTCCTTTCAGATAGACGGTTCTTTTGGATCGGCTCGAAACGGGAAATTATAGACTGGAATACAGTAGGACCTTGGCTTATGCACTTAATTGGTTCTCAGACAGAGTGTGTAAGGCGAAAAGTGTGGATCCCAAAAATTAATTTCCCATTGGAAACCTTTAAAATGAGAAAAATCTGTTCCCAGGTCTCCATAAAATATAAATTTCAACTAAATAAGCCTTAAAACTACACACAATATAACTTATTCTATGTATAATAAATGTGCTATTGTATTGTAATAAAATAAATACACTGCACTGTATAATAGTCATTTTATTTACATTTGTGATGGTCGTTGATGGCTTTTCTGAATGGAACTGTTCAATAAAAGCCTGCACATCATTCCACTTCGCCAACATTGCCTTGATGCTCTCACTTGATGCTGCAGCCATCTCCTCCTCCTCGCCCTCAGATGACAACTCCTGAATGGCTTGCTTCTGCTTGTCCTCTTGAAGGCAAATCAAATCCTCTGTGTCGAGGAGCAACAAGCTCCTCGATGTCATCTGCATCCACTTCGAGTCGTCCAATACAACAGAGTCATGAGGATCGAAGGTTCTTGAACCATCGTTGCTGCTTTAAAATCAATAAGCGTCAAACTTCCAGGTTGCCGCATGGCGGTATCAGAGTAAATTTGCAGTGCTTTCTCGCATGTAATTGCTTTATTTACGCTGTCGGCGGATAGCTGCTTTTCATTAATCCAAATTAACAGAAGTTTTTCAACTCCTTCTATTGCTCGAGACCGTTGCTTTTAAAGCACGGAAACACCTTTAGCAACACTAGCACCCTTAATAGGTTCTTTGTTGCAAAGGATGAAGGATGGTAGCAATGGTGGACTTAGCATATCGGTACTGGGCTGTTAAATCAGACAAACACACACCTCGTTCGTATTTCTCAATGATCTCCTTCTTCTCCTCAATTGTAATTTTGTTTTGTGTCTTCTTTGGCTGAACACGAGCCTGTGGTGGGGTCTTTTTCGGTCCCATAACAGCAAAAGTATCTGTAAAAAATCTGTGAAGCCGATCGACATGTGCACTCACAGAAATGGGGTGTGGAAAGGTAGGCCGGCTGGGGCGCTGTTCGGTCGTCTGCTTTGGTATTCTTCCACCGAAGATTACTCCGCCAGCCGTGGTCGGGCGGCGCTCCATGTGTATCCCGAAAAGTAGTGCGTATGCCAAGGTTTAATTTTCATAAATTTAATGTTCGTAAACCAAAAAATTCGTAAGGCAAGGTGTTCGTAAACCGAGGCCCCACTGTATATGGCTGAACGACGTAGGCTAAAAGCGACAATGCCAAGGTGTATTGACAGTGGCATTATTAAGTGGAAAATATCAACCGTAAATCATGTACCGCAGACAGAATACAACTATAAAATTCGGAATAGACAATGTACATGTAATTTTCAAATGTATTGGTATAAAATTTACACCAATACGTTTAAATGTGCAAAGTGCAAGTCCGGCTATATTTATTCTATAAATATAGGCCAAAATCATGTGCATGTTTAAATCAATACGGCGTGCCATTGTGGCCGGGAAATGTTACAAGTACATTTGAACTTATAATTTAGTACCTTTGAACATATTGAAATAAGGTTGTACATTCTTACAAAGAAACTCAAGTACATTCGAAGATACAGGAATTTCCTAAAGTTACACAATATAATCTAATATATTCTCCCGAAATAATAAACACACAAGGATGAAGCTTTTTTTCTTATTTGTTCTCTTCACAAAATGTCCTTTATTTGATACCCCCACTCCCACATAATAAACAATAAATACTCCAATCTTCTCTCTGGATGAATACATTTGAAATTACAATTCTACAGCTGGACTCATTCAAACTGTACCAAGAACAAATGTAAAAATGGAATTAAATCATTTCACAGTGTTGCAGGTGTCATGAATATTTAAAAAATAAATAAATGAAATTCACTTTCTGCAATAAAAAATGGTTCAGTGAGCATGACATCATATTGCATGCTTTCTGAACACCCTTCTTCCTTTTTTTTCAAATATACGTACATTTAAACAAATCACCACCATTAAAAACAGCAGGACAATTTCCAATGGCAGTAGTTTCAATATTTACAGCATTATTTCAACGAAGGACATTGGGGGGGGGGGGATCCCAATTTGTAATTTCAAACTTGTACCTAAGCAATACAAGGTTATACAGCAGATGGCAGCAGAGTAATACGAGTGTGTTTTGACGTTAACCTGGGCAGGCAATGTAAACGTCCCTACGAAGAGAAAACATTGAAAGGAACGACATCATCTTTGTGGACTAATGAGTCAATTAATATTTGATTTTATTTGGTGATACTTCGATAAGAATGAATGAGAAAAAATGTGACTTATTTGGGAATTTGAAAAGGGAACACAACGTTCACCGAAAAATCATACCTCGTAGGCTTGTTGATGGGTGCATCATGTTTTTGGGAATAACATAAGTCAACATAAGTGTGCACACTTTTGCAACCAGTTTTATTTGTTTATCTCATTCGGAAACATGTTTTTTTCCCTACAAAAATCATTCGAATTGTATAAGCTAAGGGGCACCAATAGTGGAAATTATTTATCTTGGTTCATTAGTTCTTTAAATGTCACAAAAGCAAAGGTGTGTAACTTTTTAGATCCATTCTTTGTTCTTCAGTGTGTCAAGTAAATTCCCATTTATTACGTTTGGAAAGTATCCATCTTTTTTGTTCCTTAGCCAAACTTTCACCGAAAAGTTTTTTTTTGGGGGGGGGGAATTTCCTATCTAAACAAGATTACTGCAAACAGTGCTCTCGTACATCTTTTTATCACAACAGTTAGTGCCAGTGCTCAAGGTCACGTTCGCAATGAGTTTGGGGAATGTGATCAGTTTGGAGCGGCGGGCAGAGAGAGGGGCGGGGGAGAGAGAGAGAGAGAGAGATTGAGAGAGAGCGAGAGAGAGAGAGAGAGAGAGAGAGAGAGAGAGAGAGAGAGAGAGAGAGAGAGAGAGAGAGAGAGAGAGAGAGAGAGAGAGAATGAGAATGAACAGTAAAATGTGATTCCACAACTTTTGTATAAAACAAGCAACGAGGAAACAATAGAATGCTAAACAGTATGGTACACTCTATACACTATATTCCCATTTAATCCTTTTGATACTGCCTCTTTTTCAATACATTAAGGGCCCATTTTGACTTGAGCCTTAAGGAGGACACATGATGGGAAAATATCATTTGATGGCCTTTCTACAAGTAGTTATGTAGTATGTATGTACAAGTAGCGATTTTGTCTGCCCATTTGGAAAATGTGTCTCTGAGCAAGTCATACTGCAGTGTAACGTGACATAACAGTGGGGCTCATTTTACATAACAGCCCCCAAAACAAGTTTCTCCACCCATGACATGATCAGATAGGCTGGGTAAGATCCGGAGGCACTTTCAAGCAACTGCTGCACGACACTGCCTGAAACGCTATCATGTTGCATCCATTGACAATTTCTTTTCGTCAATGGATGCTACAGCTGCGTGTTTGCTTTCAACATATAGCTTGTAGTCGACGTGACAAAGAGGGTACAGAAAGTGCTTAAGAATAAATTACTCTCTGTGTCTTTGTGTTGTCATGTTATTTGTTATTTAGTTTTTTTGTTATTTTGACTTCAAGACGGTGCCGCAAGAGTGGCTGCCTTTCCAGCAGCTCCTGTATTTTGTTTTTCTGCTTTCATTCCTTTCATCACTTTGTTGCTGTGAAATGTAAATTTATCCACTGCGAGACTAATAAAGGCAAATCCAATCCAAATCCAAACGGAGAGAAGCCATCATGAGGAAATAACCACGTCTTGGACTGGTATGACGTCAGTGCCGAAATGTAAGGGTTGCACTTTCTGCACAGTTTGATTGGATGCAAACATTAGCGTTAGGTAGCAGGGTTAGCTTCTGATCAGTAACACATGAATTGATGGTGACAAGAGGGTTTTTTCTCATGCTACTGACATGTTCAGACACAGGGGAATTTTTTTAAATTTTAGAATGAATTGTTAAATAAAAAATTGTTTGGTGGTAAACTCATTCACTGCCATTCCCGAATTTATTCGGGAATTGAAAATATGATGTTGCGCGCCATTCCCGAATTTCTTGGGGTTTTGGTTTTTCTTTTAGGGGCAGTGAATGAGTTAAGAATTCATTGCACGTTGTTTGTATCCTTGAAATGTCCAATGTGGATTCTGTGGAAAACCAAAGGCGCATCATGTAAAAGCAATGACTGTTTTTCTTCAATGTCTCGTGAAAAACTGTGCGTCCTAAACAGGAAGTTTAAAGGCAGTGAACAGAGATACCGATTAAAATCCTCTAACTGTAAAACATTAATTGCTTCCATTTCCAGCTTTAATGGGAAACAGAGAAGAGTGTGTTCAAATGCTGAGTTGTCAAAGGTTGTCATGATCATCACGTCCCGTGAGTAATTCTCAAAACACACTTGGATGTTAGATTTACACCATCGTAATACTTCCTAAAGACTCGAGGCTGTTTTTCTCCCAGAATGTCAAAAATTATATGTGGTCAAGGTTGCAAGAACAAAAAGCGAGTGATTAATGTCTTTGACATTTCAAAACAGTATTAGAGAAAGAACACTGTACAATTAAGTGTATGTGTTGGTGTGTGTGTGTGTGTGTGTGTGTGTGTGTGTGTGTGTGTGTGTGTGTGTGTGTGTGTGTGTGTGTGTGTGTGTGTGTGTGTGTGTGTGTGTGTGTGTGTGTGTGCGCGTGTGTGTGTGTGTGTGAAGTGGATCAGTGCCTACATATGTTCACTTGAATGATCTCAAGCAAGGCAGCCATCCTTCAGGTCAGGGATGAGCAAAGAATTACAAAAAAGTAAGAGCTCTCCAGAAGGCTCAAATCATCTTCATGTTGAACTTGCGGGCACCTCCCTGCCCTCCGCTGGTGGCAGGACCGTCCACTTTTCTGAAAGAATATTCAACAGAGAAATTATTTTTGTGCTGTCCTTTCCCGCGACTCCATACAAAGAGCAGAATGAAACAGAAGAGGACCACCCCCAGGAACATGATGCAACCCATCGCCGTGGAGATGAGGATCGTCTTCAGGTCCAGAGTGAATTTGAGGAAAACTCTGGTGTCATTCAGGTTTGTGTCATTAAGGTCCCCGGCGTAGTAAGTACGGTTGGCCATGAGGGCGGGGTCGAGTGGCAGCCCGCTCACTGTGAGCGTGGCAAAGTACGTGTCATTCCCTCCTGCGTTACTGGCAATGCAGATGTAGGTTCCCGTGTCCATCACCTGGGCATACCGTATCTCCAAGGTGCCTTCCTTTAAGACCGTCAAGCGTCCGCTGCTCTTCGTCGTGATACGACGTCGCTGCGGAGATATCCAGAAGATCACCGGCGTGGGCTCCCCCTCTGCCCTGCAAACGAAAGACACCACCTGCCCCTCGCGAGCCGATATTTGCTGCAGTTTCCTGTTGCGGATTTTGGGCTTCTGACAGGTGAAATGATCAAAGAGAGCCGCATCTGAGAAGGCGCCCAAGGCCCGTCCCTGGACCTCCAAGGGCGTCAGGCACACCGGGGAGGCGCCGTCAAAATTCAACGTCTTCCGACGCTGGAGGATCCAAAGCAGGCGACAGTCACAGGCCAGTGGGTTGCCGTCCAAACGGAGTGTCTCTAGGGTGTTGACAGATTGAAAGGCTGCCTCTTCCAGAGTCACCAAGTTGTTTGCGGAGAGGTTCAGCAGGCTGATTTGTCGGAGACCACCCATGGCATATGGCTGCACGGTCGCCAGTCTTGTGCTGACCAGATGCAGCTCCTTCAGCCGGACAAGGTCTCTCAGGGACCAGGACTGCAGGACTGAAATCGGGTTGAAGGATAGGTTGAGGCTGGTGAGGTGGGAGAGGCTTCTTAGGGCCGATGTGGGCACGGAGGTGATGTTGGTATGCGTGATGGATAACCATGACAAGTTGAGACCATGGTGGCTGTGGGGGGTGACATATTCCAAAAAGGGCCAATGATCGATCTCCAGACCCCTCAGGTTTCCAAGTTTACGAAAGTTCTGGTCCTCTAACGTAGAGATCCCCAGGTAGCGTAGCCGCAGGGTTACCAGGTTGTGAAGGTAGGACAAAGATTGACTGGACACCGAAGTCAAGTTGCACCTCTCGATGGTCAACTCTCTCAGTGCTACCAGACCAAAAAAGGCCTTGTTGGAAATATACACCAGATCATTGTCGCCAACTTCCAGGTTCCGCAGATTCTTCAGGTCTTGGAAAGTATAATCCAAAAGAATCACAAGCTTATTCCCACTCAGGTCCAGAAAGGTGAGATTTGAAAGGTTTGAAAAAGCCCCCATTGGAATCAGTTTTAATTGGTTACCCCTCAATGAAAGCGACTGCAGGCTCTGGAGACTTGAAAAAGCATTCGGTTCCAGGACACTGATCATATTCTCAGCGAGATCCAGCTTCTCCACATTGGAAAAGGATATCAGATCGCCGTGCTCCACCCAGCGCAGTTTATTTGCACTCAGGTCCAGGATCTTGGTGTCCAGCGGAATCCCATCAGGTAGCGCAGACAGTCGCTTACCGTGGCAGGAGACGGTCTTGAGTTTGGCAACGCACTCGCAGCGCTGAGGACATACTTGACCCCGGGCAGGCCTCAGATTAAGTATCACCAGCAGGATGAAGAACAGCAGAAGCCAAACCACATCCTGTCTGAGGATGACCCCCATGGCACCCTTTCTTCTCCTCTTCTTCGTCTCTGGCCTACAATCACTGGGCCAGGCACCTGAGATTACAAGATGGGGAGAATTTGATGAGTTCAACAGTCACATTATTTTTGGGTTTGCCATCCCTCTGTTTGTTAGCAGGCTAATTTTGGGTTTACTAAGATAGAAAAATGCGAAATTTGCATACGGTGAAGATATCTGCATTTTACCCACATTGGCCTCAACGTTTCACATACTTTTGATCTTTATTCTGATTACACATAGCGATCAAAACAACATCACTCGCTTTGGTAGTTCACAAAGTGACCAATCACAGCAGGAGAGTGAAGGTGGACGTTTACTACTCACAAATATAAAGTAGCTAAAGGACAAAAGGCCACTCACTGATCAAAAAGAATGTTGGGCTCGATACATTGCACACGGCCATCGCAGCTGAGGCACGTACGATCCCAAACTCATTCTTTGATATCATGTCTGTGCAACATTTTCGCTGTACGACACTCCCAAAATGCCAACACGCACAATTTATCAAAAGCAGTTGGAATGGATGTCAAAATCTGATTCTGCCTCTGAGCTGAGGGACTAAATAAATATATATATGTGTGTGTATATATATATATATATATATATATATACAGTAAAGTCTCATTATATCGATATTCAAGGGAGTCCGAAAAAATATCGATATAACCGGGACTATCGATATATCCGACCCTGTTTGCATGTAATTTTCTCCGTGCGTGCATAGAAATAGTATCGATATAACCGGGACTATCGATATATCCGATATCGATATAACGAGATATAACGAGACTTTACTGTATATATATATATACATATACATATACATATATATATATATATATATATATATATATATATATATATATATATATATATATATATATATATATATATATATATATATATATATATATATATATATATATATATATATA